>NC_135515.1:12492500-12555000 GCF_051989575.1 Stigmatopora nigra
TAAAAGTAAATGCTTACATCTCCCACCTCTCAAGGCAAATATTTGCTCGAAATTTTACTCCTATCTCAAATTGATCATATGTTGGGGCACTCGTATGTCAAGGTATTACTATAATTGCTCTTTCTTCAACAGATTGAAGCTTTGGAGGGCAGCGAAGATAAAATACTGGTGTTCTTTAAGCTCCACCCCACAGTGATTACTGAGGAGAACCTCCATCAAAGCCTCCTTGTGTCATCCATGTTGGAGTCTCCAGTCAGCACTCTATACCAGGCTGTGAGACAGGTCTTTGCTCCTTTGCTGCTCAAGGATGAACAATGGTGTGCGACATTTGATCCAAAGCTTGCGGGTCTGCTCAGTGAGTTAGAGTTGGGTCTGGGTTCGGTTGTCCGCCAGTCTGGAGCACAACCCTCTGACTTGAAAAGAGGCCACTTGGAAGAAGATGTTTTGGGTTTGCCATAATAATTTTCTGACCTTTCTTATCTTTTACTGAGGCCATCTCTGCAGCTTTATTAACAATATATTTATATATTTGTCTCACATTTACAGGTATTCTTACACCGAATGATGAGTTCCTATATTGGGCGGACATATCTCAATCTGCAACGAAGACCAATATGAAAGAAAGAGCCAAATATTTTAATGAACAGTTTAATGTTGTCGAAAAGGTATGCACACGAAATATTTAATATCAAACTCTTTGAAGTTCAAATTCACCATTGAATGGTGTGAAAAATATTTTATGGCTAAGATTTACTTGTCCACTTAATTTTTTTTTAAATCAATCAATGATCTTTCCTTTGATTGTAGTGTTGATATTATAATTTAAATGTGATGTTTTTTTTAACTTAAAGAAAACAAATTTTGCAAAATCCCCCTTGTGTTTATCCATCAGGAGTATTGTGGTCTTGATGGCCTTTCCTTGCCTGATGTCATGGATCTGGTGGAGCAGAGCAGAGACACTCTGGATTGTGTCTGGCGGCAGCTTGATTACAAACCTTATTTAGAAATACGCATGGTCCGACTAATGGATGTTATCGGTGAGATTTCCTTACAGAAGCCCAACATTTCTTAAACCATGATGGAGTCCCACGATGCCACACTACAGACACACGATGCATTACTTAATTAGTCTCCTAAAATCAGCTGGTATAGGCTGCAGCTCACCCGTAATCGTAGTGTATATACGGGGTAGAGCGAATGGATAGATATGATATGCATGTTTTTTTCCTGCTGTCTTTCAGTATCCATCCCTTCCCCACATCTTTTTGGTCAGAGTAGTTCTGTCCATTAGCAACAATCAGTTCAATGTATATACAGTGATGTCTTTATGTCACTATTCCCTCTGTTAATTCTATCCATTTCTGTCCAGCTGCATTATCTGACAGTGTGAATAGAAATTATGTAATTGATGATCAAATTATTTCTTTATTAACATTTTAATCTTTAAGGTGGAGCCCTTGGACGGTACGTCCAGAAGAAGCTCAGTGATCTCAAGATTTTTGAGGAGCCATTTGTGTCTGTGAGGGAGAGCTGGAAAATGGGGATAGCCATATGTGAGAATTGGGTTGCGGCTTGTGAACATCTCACAGGACAGGTATTAGAATAATCTTGATGTTGAAAAAAAAGCTTATACCTTTTAGAGACAGTACTCACTACAGTGGACAGCTGTGAAAAAGTTAACATTTAAGACCACGGACCCTTCCTTGAGAGGGAAAGTGACAATATTGGATCACAAGCATGGGGGACCGGCAAAGCAAAATACAATTGTTGCGTTTAAAAAAAAAAAAAACCTTTTGAAAAATGGTTGATTATCTTGTTAAAACATTGTAAACCAAAGTGAAAATATGACGAAAATAAAAACTCACAAAATAGCGGGGTCTGTTATGTAGTTCAGGCAACTAACTTCAAGTGAAAATAACTCAGTGGAAGCACTCCAGTGTGGTTTCCAGGTACACACACATCCATCCATATATCGCGCTTTATAAGGATTATAGAATAGATCAAGCGTGATTTATGGATGAGTGGATGTTTTATAAGTACCGTCACGACAGATAAACGTGTTACGGGGAGCACCTAGAAACTTGCTGTCTGAAATTCTTCCATAAATTACGTTTGTAAATGACGTAGAAAAGCATCCTACCATACAATTAAATTGGGTCAGCGCAGCCAGCAGCATCGTGTCCCGCCGAGTCTTCCCGTAACGACAGGGAAAAAAGTGTTTCGGGGAGCACCGGGAAACTCACTGGCGTAATTTCTTCCGAAAATGAAGTTTGTAAATTACGTGGAAATGCGTCCTACCTTACGACCAATCAGCCACACTGTGCGTTTAGGGCAACAACGAGTTATACATCAACTCTGGTTTCATCTTTAACGAATAAAATTTGAGTTTACACACTTAGAGAAGGTGAAGAAATTCAATCATGAATGTCTATTAGTATCCAACAGCAGTTTCTGGCCACCATAAAAAAAATTCAACTCTCTACGTTGCACGGTTTGGACAAACGTAGCGAGAGAATCTTAACATACACATGCACACACTCACACCCATAAATCATGCTTTATCAGGATTATAGAAAAAAATTAGTTTACACACTTAGAAATTCAATCACTCATCTATCATTATCCAACAGCTGTTTCTGGCCACCATAAAAAAATGTCAACTCTCTACGATGCATGTTTGGACAAACGTAGCAAGAGAATCCTAACATATCATCAATAGTTTGGACATCTCTGCTCTAAAGTGTTTTTTTTCCATAGTATTAACTCAAGACATGACAGTGATGGTGATAGATGTCCAATTCATTTAAACCAGAATGACTGGCAATGAATGCTCATCAGAGCCATTGATTACCTTAGACATTACTTCATTTTGACTTGGACAGGCAAATAAGCAAATGATGTAATTGAGTGAAAAAACCAAGTCTAACCCGTGCATGAAAGGTTTAAAAAAACCCACTGGATTTACAATTTTTTTCATTTGCCAAAACGACTGACCATTCTCGTTGCATCCGTATCTTTCAGTGTTTCTAAATTACAGTATATTTTCAGGTTTGGAAGAGACATGCTCCTCATCCGTGGAAGGGAAACAAACACTGCCCACAAACCCTCCATTGCCTTGGAAAACGTTTGGATGAGGTAATCTGAATTTATCCTATCAATAAGTCTTTAGCCTACCTTCCTTTTAAAAGAAGGGTCCCCATGATACTTCTTTCATTACATGTGATATTTCAAAATGGAATAGAAATGAAGAACACTATAATTTTGTATACAGGGCTGTAATTTTTCATGCACTTTTGGAAAGATATTTCATCTGCGATAATGAAATGAAATGAAACTTCTAATAAGAAAGCCAGACACTTGCAGAAGTTTATTGTTTCATATTGAACGAAATATCCCATGTTGAAGCCATCTCCAAAAGGACTGACATTTACAAAACATGCATGTGAGACTTCAGCATGACACATGGTGGAATTACTGACTGTAAATTTGCACATAGAAGGACCCACACACAAAGATAAACCTATTTAAATTATGCTGTACTTTTTCAATATTTAGCAAAAGCACGATATTTGAATTATGTGAAAACATGATAATAACAGTTTGATTTTAATTGTCTTGCGTTATTTTTTGCATTTTATATCGATTTTGCAAAAATCGCATTCACTCCAAAAAACTCTGGAAATGGGACAAGGGTGCTCCGGAGATGGGGTCGACCGAGGAGGGCAGCTTTGTATTAAGTATAAACTATGAGATGTAACTGAAGGTATCACTAATTTAACTTTAGTGCTTTGAGAATTAAGAGACCACAGTTTCAGTTTTTTCAAAATAGTTTTATGGAATTAATGCAGCGGTGAAGTTCTCTGTTCTCATTTGCCCTAATTTGACCAGATTCAGGAGAATTCAAAATAGTTGGGCTCCTATGACGATTTTCTAAAATTTTCTTCGGGAGTGTGCCTGAATCGGTGGCCAAACACTTGCTTGGCACAAGGACACTGCCAACGATTCATGCTCACACTCATGTATATTAGCAATTTAGATTGTATACAAGCAGCCTACTATGCATGTTTTGGGGATGTGGGAGGAAACTGGGATACCTGGAAGTTCGAACCTGGGATCAAACCCTCAATCTCAGAACTAACCACTGTGGTCATACGTTGGACACTGCTGATTTAGAGCATGACTAGATTAGGACTGTGACATGCACTTTCTCTTTGCACCAGGTGGTTTCTCTGCGGGTTTTTCATGAAAAGCTGTTGCGTTTGTTACCAGGAGGAAAACAGCAGGCTCTGACTTCAGATTGTGTTTTTGAACCTTTCTCAGGTCTTAACCCTCTCCATTACAATCCTTATACTGAGGTGAGTCGTGAGGACTGGTTGTGGGAACATGCCAGATGTGTCGTGATAGTCTTATTTTTTTCCATTGCTGAATGAAACTGCATTATAGCAGTTATTCATTTATTTTATTTTGTGCATCACTATGTGTCCAAGTTAAAGATCTTTTGTGAAAATGACCTCCTTGACAAAGACAAGATCAAACTATAGCAAGGCTTACAAAAAATTACTAAGTTTGTTAAAGTTATACCTTTCTGAAAGTGTCAACTAAAACAATAGTCTTTGTAAAGGCTGGATTCTCGCATCTCTTTTATTGAATCCCCCCAATAGTTCCCAATCTTTGCAAGACATCTTAGAAGTGCGAGTACATGATCGATTAAGCATTTACTGCCTGTTCCTAATATTTTCTGGTATGTTTTTATATAGCGCCTCTGGAGGGCAGCAGTGGCTCAGTTTGAGCGCATCATGGCTCCATCAGAGCGGGAGGTGGCTGGCAGACTAAAGAGTTATATTACAGATGTACAAGACAATCCACAGCAGGTTATGTGCTAGCTTCAATTAAAATGGTTTACCTTAGTCGTAGTGTAATGCTAAGGAATTCTTACTAGAAGTGCATGCTTATGGTGAAAGCTTTAAATTTCATACTTGTGTAATGACAATAAAAACATTTAATTAAATTCAATTCAATTTTGTAGCTGTTGCAGGTGTTTCAAAAGCACAAGGAGTTAATTAGGCGTCCTACAATCAGAAAAGAGCTGCAGTCTGAGAGAGACACTTTATTGGCCAGACTGCTTGACTACAACAAAGGTGCACTTCATTGTCTTTCTGTTTTTTCTTAGGTACATTTTGTCGTTAGAAGAAAGACAATAAAAATGTCATTGGAAGACAATAACGAAGAAACACTTTTGAACTGAAACTTGTCTCGTAACTAATTTTATAGGTTTGAAAACAGACTTTGAGACTCGCTGCCATGGATGTCCAGGAGAGAAGTCTGGTCCACTCATGGGAAGAAACCTCTCGGATGTGGTCAATAAAATTGTCTGGGTGCAACACATCATACAAAAGGTACCAATTTGAGCAATTATTCAGAACAGCATTCATTCTTGTCAGTATTTAGGTATTATTACCGTATTTGCACGATTATAAGGCGCACATAAAAGTCTTAAATTTTCTCCAAAATAGACAGGGCGCCTTATAATCCAGTGCGCTTTATATATGGACCAAAACTAAAATTGTCATCACGATAAAATGAATTAATCAGTCGATAGGGCAACTACAGCAGTTTAATTCAGACACCGAAAATGAAGACTTTGATGGGTTTGATGGTGATGAAGTGAGTACATTGTAAAAATAAATAAAGTATGTACAACCGAACTCAGTTTTCCCTCCATTGCCTTTTTAAAAACGTGTTTTTAGTGTGTTCGCCATCATCCTGGGTGTATTGACCAAACTATATATCCCAGCAGTCACTGCACACCGGAAATAGCATCTGGCTGTTTCCGAGGTATTAGCCAGTGCTATATCGGTTCGTATTCATCAATAAATAATATATATATATATATATATGCCATGCCTGGCTGCGTCTAAAAGAAGGGTCTGTCCTTTGTGTGTGTAAAATACAGAAATAGCACTCGTTATTGACACTGCGGCTAAAAATACGATGCGCATAATAGTCGTGAAAATACGGTACTTTCTGGTATACTGGTGTACAAATAATTGACCTTTACGTTGCTCAATTTGAACACAGAAAATATACAACAAACACACTCAGAAGGAATATACATACAGTGGGGCAAATAAGTATTAAGTCAACCACCAATTGTTGAAGTTCAACAGAATGTGGAAAAAAATGAAAATCACATTGTTTGATTTTTAAACAATTTATTTCCAAATTAGGATGGAAAATAAGTATTCGGTCACCTACGAACAAGCTAAATTTATCGCTGTCAAAGAGGTCTCACTTCTTCTAACGGGGTCTCCACTCGTTACCTGTATTAATATCATCAGTTTTAACTCATTATCGGTATAAAAGACAAATGTCCACAACCTCAGTCTGCCGAAGCTGTCGAAGAACACCAGAGACAAAATTGTAGATCAGCAACAGGCTGGGAAGACTGGATCTGCTATTGCAAAACAGGTCCTCATGTTTAGAGGAGAAACAATACTAAATTGCAGCGTGAAAATATCCTTCCATCAGCAAGGACATTGAAAATGAGACGTGGCTAGGTCTTTCAGGATGACAATGATCCCATACACAGCCAGGGCTACAAAGGAGTGGCTTCGTAATAAACATTTTGAGCTCCTGGAGTGGCCTAGCCAGTCTCCAGATCTCAACCCCATACAAAATTTGTGGAAGGAGTTGAAACTCTGTGTTGCCCAACGACAGCCCCAAAACATCACTGCTGTAGAGGAGATCTGCATGGGGGAATGGGCCAAAAATACCAGCAACAGTGTGTGAAAAGCGTTACGGAAAATGTTTGGCTTCCGTTATTGCCAACAAAGGGTACATAACGAAGTATCTAGATGAACTTTTGGTATTAATCAAATACTTATTTTCCACGATGATTTGCAAAAAAATTCTTTATAAATCAAACAATGTGATTTTCAGTTTTTTTCCCACATTCTGTCTTTCATGATTGAGGTTACCCATGTTGACAATTACAGGGCTCTCTAATCTTTTCAAGTAGGATAAATTGAACAATTAGTGGTTGGCTAAATACTTATTTGCCCCACTCTATGTATATTCCTTCCTAATGTTTTTTTTTGTATATTTCCCGTGTTCAAATTGAGAAATGTAAAGGTCAATTATTTGTACAGGTTTGAAAATTATATGAATAAATAATATAGAAATGACACGCCCATATATGATGAAACTGAATGTTATTTTCTTGTCCTTTTCTCCTCGTTTTAGGTTGAGGACTGTGTTCGCATTACTGAAGCGCTGTTGTCCGATCTATCAGCGTTCAAAGGGTTCATTAATTTCTGTGATGATCTACTGGAGATTATGAGAGCATATGAACAGGAACAGTTTGATGACTGGTCTAGGGATCTATTGTCTAATTTGTCTGATCCAAAGTCAGGACTCAGGTAAGATAATTCATTATTTAAAGAAAACATTTATGAATGCTGGAAAAAAAGAACATAATCACATCCTTCATTCTGTGATCCAAAATAATGCACATTATCTTTCACGTCCAAGCCTTCAAGCGAGTGATCGAGTGATGGAACTAGATCATGCAGATGGCAGGCTGAAGATCCATTACTCGGACAGATTGGTCATTCTTCTCAGGGAGGTCAGGCAACTCTCTGCCCTGGGATTTGCTATTCCTGCTAAAATCCAGCTGGCCGCTAATACTGCAGACAAGTTCCATCGACAGGCCATTGTGCTCAAACAGGTTCCATTTTCAAATTTTTCTTTTCATCAGTTCATGCTTTATGTATTCATTTCCTTTCTTATGTCGTAACAAACCTTTATGTTTTAGGTGGCAAACTTTTACAACACCATCGACCAACAAATGATCCCTTCTCAAAGGCCAATGATGCTTACACTTGCCTTGGCTTTTGAGCAAGTTATCAAGGTAATCAACTTATTAACCTAATTTTATCTTAAGTCAGGTCGTTTTTAGAACAAATAACTGCATAATTATTTATTTGTAAGTGTCATGTTTATGATGTTATCATATGATAATAAAATGTGTTATTTACAGTACTATTTTCTTTTTTAAACAGAATCCTCAGTCTCAATCAAATGAGTCAGGAAGTAAACTGCACATTACATGGAACAATCCTAAAGAGTTAGAGGTTTACATCTCAAAACTACAGTCTGCTACTGAGAAACTGTCCACTGAGAACAGGAAGCTACAGAAATGGCACACAGATTTCACAGACAAGGTTGGAGGTTGTTTTTAAGTTGCTATTCATCTTTCTATTAATCTATCTCCCTCCACCAACACACCTGAAACTGTTACAATAGTGGGTGAAGGCCCTGAAGCAGGCAAGAGTGACAACTCTGACGGTGACTTAGTCTTTATTAATCGTTGGCAACTTGGCAAAGGTGACAGGCGTGAATCAGCCAGGTTGTTGAACGTGGCATGGAAGTCAAGAGCTGTGAGGTCCCTAAGAGAATCTGAGGCGAAGGTACAATAGGTGTGGGCAAAGACGTGGTCTTAGAATAAAAACAAGAAGTCGGAGATCAGGCAACAAGAACAAGCAATGACGTGAGAAGGCACTGACAGGAAACGGATGAAGATGATCCAGCGACGCGATTGAAGTGTGGGTGGCTTAAGTAGGTCGGTGATGATGATTGCTGGCACCTGTTGCTGCTTCATCCGTCTGGTGCTGGACCTGTGCTTGGGTGACAGACACATCCACCCACCTGCTTAGCCCTAGATCTGACATAATCAAATATTAATCAGGATAGTTATCAAGCTGGCTGATGAATTGATCATTTGACTCAGGTGTGGGAGAGGAGGAAGATATGGAAAACAGATTGAATAAGGGCCCTCGAGGACCGGAGTTGGTAACCCCTGCTTTAGCGTTTGGATAATAATTTATTGTATCGTCAAAATAACGCAAAATATTACCAAAAGAGTGAGTACACACCAAGTGAAAATCTCAAACTGGGCCCAAGATGTCAATATTTTGGTGGCCAGAATTTTTTTCCTGCACCACGTTAGCCCTCTTTTACACTACCTCGCATAACATAGAGGGGGGTTGAGATTTTCACTTGTGGTACACTCACTTTTGTTTGTTAGAATTTTATATATTCATTGCTGTGTTTTAAGCTCTTTTGGAAATACAATACTTTTCTGTTATTATACAAGCCTTAATGTGACTACTTTACTTTGTTTTAAAGTATCATTGCTTCAGTGTTGTTCCATGATAAGATAATTTTTAAAAATGCAGGTATGAGAGGGGTGTAGTCACTTGTTTCTATACTTTATTTCTCTTATACGCATCTGTTTGAAATGAAGTACACCATGCTTCATTTATGTTTTTTGTTTTCTAAGGTGGTGACATTGATGAATGTCGACTTGCTTAGACATCAACAGCGTTGGAAAGAAGGCCTCCAGGACCTCCGTACAGGCTTTGCTACTCTGGAAGCTCAGGTTATGATTGTGTTTGTATGTGTATGGGCGTGGGGCGGTCTGGGCTGCATGCCGATGTGGCTGCGTTTTTGGGGACAAGACAGCATATGTTCATTCTTTGCAACAAACATAATTTATCACTTTACTGGATATATGGTCATCTAATAACTTGATGACAACCTATAGGCTTTCTATTCAATATACATTTTTAAATTTAGGGCTTTAGGTCCGATGACATGCAGGCGTGGCGACAGCATTGGAACCATCAACTATACAAGGCTCTTGAACACCAATACCAGACCGGACTGGAAGCGCTGAACAAGAATCTACCTGAAATTCACATTGATCTCACTTTTAAGTGGGTGTGATGTCTTTATTGTCACCAATAGCCCTTTGTTTCAGTTTTACAAAAAAACATTCTCAATTGCCTTTTTTTTTTTAAGCAGACAGGGTCGGTTGCAATTCCAACCTCCATTTGAAGAGATACGAGCACGTTATTACAGGGAGATGAAGAGATTCATCTCCATCCCAAATCAGTTCAAGGGTGTCAGTGCACCAGGGGATCCGGTTATATTCGGTGCTATGATCGACAGGAATGCTTCTGGGTTCCTCACCATCTTCAGCAAGGCAGAGGACCTCTTCAGTCGTTTACGAGCTATTCAACACAAGTTCAAGGTGTCCGAACAATTTATAATTACACTCACGATAATGATGATAGTGAAACTGATTACTGTCTGCGTATTTCTAACGACATTGGGTTTTTTTTTGCTTATTTTTAGAGATAGATTAAAAATATTCATGTATTGCAGTTCCTTACCAGCTCAATATAGAAGCATAAAATTCTCTTACTCTTAATGTTTTCAAGGTTGTTAAAATTTTATGAAAGAAGTCCACATTTAACCAAACCAATTGTGATGAAAGTGGGCGAAAGTGCTAGCCGACCCCTTTAACTCTTTATATTTAGGATCAATGATAGTAAGATTACTTAATTCATTCATTTTCTGTTCTGTTTACTGTTTCACAAAGTTTCTGGGGGTGCTGGAGCCTATCCCAGCTAACCACTCAACCGTCGCGCAGTGAAAAACACTTTATTTGGGAAACTAAACGTTCACACCGAGTAGTTCTGATTGTTTCTTCCATGGAAAATGTTGGAGAGCCGTGCAAGACTTCGGGAAACGTACTTAACCGGTTCGAGCACATTCAGACTTGAAGGTCTCGTAGCGATACCGATTTGGGAACTTTCATACATGCCAAACATGTTGTGCCATAAGAGACAAAACTGAAGAACAACATGTTCTCAATAAAGTTTATCTAAAACAAAAAATAAAAATAATAATGTGAATATGCCATGAAAACTCATACTACCTTTGTCTAGCATCGGAGTCACTTGTGTCCCATTCAATCTCTTCCTGAACAAATCTGTGTATATAGTATACTGCATTTGCTATTCTTACTGAACCTCATTGTTGTTTAAAGTCCATCTCACCAAAGTTGTATAATATAAATCATCATGTGTGGCATTTTTTCCCATCCTCCTTTCCAGCAGTCAAGCCCTAAATCTTATTTACAAAAATATTTTGGCTTTTTAAGATCCAACAGTCCATTACATTCACCAACACTTAGGTGAAAGGACATCCCATTTACATTTAAATAATTAAATTTTCTCCCAGCAAGAAATGCAGGCTGTTCAATGTCTTTAGTTTGCAGTGACACATTCCCTGTTCAAATGGGAGAGCCCAGCAATTTTTTTAGGTTCCATGTCTTGTTTAGTAATGTGTGGGTAAATGTCATCGGATCTTCGACACAGTTACTTTCAAAATTAGGAAGCATGCATGTCTCACTGTGATGTGTGTGTTTGTCTTTTAGGAGTGGGTGGTGCTGGGGCAGGTGGATTTGGAGAAGTTAGTAGAGAAAAATCTGACGACCGTGCAGGATTGGGAGAGAAATTTCAAGGCCCTGAAAGCCAGAGGAAAAGAATCAGAACGTTTGCCCAGGTACATATTACGCAAAATGTCAAGATAAACAAGACAAACATTAATAAAAATATGGAATACTCTCATGACTATGGCGGAGATGTTTTTTTTTTTTACTTTGATAGAAGAAAGGGCCTTTTCAAGCAAGAGTGCAAAATGAAATTACTTTGAGCATTATCCAGAGTTGAGAAATAATATCATTCCTTTGTACTCATCTATATCCTTCATTCTTTTTGCAGCCAGGAGAAGGTTGACTGCGTCACTGTCAACTGTGAGCCACTGAAAGCTGCCATTGAAGGGCTGATCCAGAGGCTTTTTGACTTGCTGCTGATGTCTCTTAGGAAGTCCATACAAGGTGAGAGGGACACGTGCACACACATAATAGAAATAGAACCTTTTGTTGTCCACTAAACTAATAAATTTTTTCTGGTCTTCATCACCTGGCTGTATTCAGGCCACACGCAGGCCATTGACAGTTTTGTATCAGAGTCACTGGAGACCCTGTCCACACGACCAGAAAATATTGAGGCGATTAGTGCTGCTAGTGGAAAACATAACCAAATAGTTGCCCAAAAACCTGAGGTAAGAGGCGAATCACTCATCTGAAATCTATAGAATTGCGTTTTCTATAATAACTTTGAATGGTTCTATACTCAAATAAAGTACCTGAAGCAAAAAGGTTAAATATGATCCATTTCAAGATGGCGTTAGGCTCCTCAATTCAATATTAACCTCCTAGGACCTGGTGTCTACATGTGTGGACATCACATTTTTGGTTGTCACAAGACTACAATATTACATTTTGGACTACAAGGGCTCAGCGTCCTCTTATGATGTGGACATAATTTTCCTCAGAGACTAAATCATGTAAAAAGATAATTATTTGTTTTTACACTGATCAGGTCCCAATTAGCCTAAATATCTAAGAGAAAATAAAATTGCATGCCCTGCAAGAGTCTTGCATGGTAGGCTGGTTGGACAATCTAAATTGCCTCTAGGTATGAGTGCGAGCGTGAATGTCTCCTCGTGCCGTAGTGAGTATAAGGTGGTTCACAAAATGAATGCATAAATGTAAAAAGAAGTGAACTGCTCTACAGTAAATTAAACAAATTGTGTGGATTTTTTTCAATTTATTGATGCTAACGGATGCTAACTGGTGACATTGTGATGAGTCTAAAAATAACTAGTGCTGTTTGTACCTGGGTGTGAAACATCTCAAAGAATTAATGATCTTTTTTTTCTCTTTAAAAGACTTACTGTTGACTTCACCATAATATATACAGCAATCAAGTTGATAACTCATCTGATGTGGACATTTACTAATGTCTTCTGTGTAATATTTGCATTGTAATTAATATCAGGTGTAAAAACTAAAAACAACTACTACTAGACTTGGGGTGGCCAACTCCGGTCCTCGAGAGCGACTATCCGATCGGTATTCCATATCTCCCTCCACCAACACACCTGAATCAAAAAATCAGGATCGGTATCAAGCTTCTGGACAGCTTGCTGATGTTTTGATCATTTGATTCAGGTGTGGTAGAGGAGGGAGATATGGATAACAGACTGTATGGCGGCTCTCGAGACCCGGAGTTTGCCACCCCTGCACTAGACCTTTTTGATAACCCTATTTAGCGCTGAATATTGTGAACAAAACAAATTTGGTATAAGTTAGGTTTAATCACTATGTTATCATGGTCCCATGTTTTTCTAGTGTAAGACCTGAAATATTTTTGAAAAATAGAAAGTAATTATTATTTCAAACATAATGCCTTTGGTGTGATTAGATTCTGCCTCAGTTCAAGTCAGCAGAGGAGAAAAATCGTTTGCTACGAGTGGTATGTGGAGCAGGGCTGGACTCCCTCTCCTCCCTGAGGGCCAAATGGGACAAATTGGAGCTTGTTATGGAGAGCCATCAGCTTATGATCAAAGATCAGGTATTTAAACAAAGTATCACGGTTTGGACAAAAAATGGCAGCTGCTTTTATCTGTTCAATCCCATTCGGTTGCTGTATCTCCTAGTGGTTGACTCTATTATTCATACTCTTCTCCTATCCTAGGTGGAAGTGATGCGAAGTCATACCACAGATCGAATCAATGCCTACAATGTTGATTTGGAACGGTTTAAAGCCCGCTGGGACCAGTTGAAGCCAAAGGAGGAGATGTTTGTGTCTGGTGATCATGATACTCTACTTGCCAATCTCCAGACAATCCGAGATAAGCAGCAAGAGTTTCAGGAGTTAGATATTGTACGCAGTAAACTAATGTAGGTACTTGTTTATTTAGTATTCATAATTACACTGCCAATTTTGTTACTGTTGGGTGGATGTATGATTTCCGGTCCTACCAACACCCTCGTCCTCCCTTATTCTTGGTTCACCTCTACTTAGTGAGGACTGTGTCTACTTCAACCTGGAGGTTACAGCATTTCCTTTGGCTGAGGAGACAAAACGAGACATGGATGAATATAGCCAGATGTGGGGCCTTTATGAGGAGTGGCATCAAGGCTTTACTGATATGGCTCAGAAGGACTGGATATCATTCAGGTAAAAAAAAACAAATGCAGATAAAAACATACTACAGATTAATCTTTCTTTTCATTTCTATGTTTGAGTTCCTATTTTTCTCTCTATTTTACAGGAGTAAGACTCATCTGTTTGAAGAATTTCTATTCACATGGCAGGAAAAACTCAGGAAGATAAAACAACCAACGGCCATTTCTGTGAAATTACAAGGAGAAGTGGATAAATATAAGGTACACAGTACGGTTAGGGGCGGCCCGGCAGCTGAATGCTTAGGTCAGAATGACTATCTTTATTATAGGTGACAGATTTAAATTAAAAGATTTTCATGGGGGTGTCCTTTGATATTTTCTTTAATGCAAAACGTGTGCCGCAGCTCAAAAACGTTGGGAAACACTGAAGAAGGCTGATTGGACACTCTACATTGCCCCTAAGCATGAGTGTGAGCGTGAATGGTTGTTTGTCTCCTTGTGCCCTGCGATTGGCTGGGCAACAATTCAGGGTGTCCCCGGATTTAGCCCAAAGTCGGATGGAATAGGCTCCTGATCCCCCGCGATCCTAGTGATGACAAAATAGTTCGGAAAAGGAGATGAGACAGTACAGTTAGAGAAAGATTATTATTTATGTCACAGTCGATCATTATTCCATACAATGGTTTTCTTACATTGATTAACTAACTTAGACATTGGATTGGACATGTGAAAAACACTATCTATAATCCTTATAAAGCGTGATTTATGGGTGTGTGATTGTGTGTGTCTGTGTATATATGTATGTTAAGATTTTTCCACTACATTTGTCCAAACCGCATAACGTAGAGAGTTGACATTTTTTTGGGGTGGCCAAAAAAGGCTGCCGGATCCTAATAGACGAGTGATTGAATTTGTTCACCTTGTGTGTAAACTCAACTTTTATTTGTTACAGTTGATATGTGAATCGTTGTCTTTACATGATGTGCCCTTAAACGCACCACGTGGCTGCAGTGTCCTTCAGCGAGTTTCTAGGATCTCCCCAGAACACTTTTTTTTCTGTCGTGACGGGAGTTATAAAAGATCCACCCGTCCATAAATTCAAGGCTGTTGAATCCTAATAGACGAGTGATTGAATTTCTTTACCTTCTCTAAGTAACTCAAACTTGGAGCATTTGCAAGTATTATCGATGAGTATGCCTGACCTGAAAAATGTTAGCTTGCTGCTCTTTTGAGCTATTGAAGATTTTAGGTGCTAATAGGAGTAATACATTAATAATTAATAAATGGAATGTGTTATTGAAAAACAAAAATTGAAAAAAATATTTTTAAACGTATTAGAGATTCATAACTCTAATGTAATGTTTGTCTTAGGTTTTAACAGTTCAAATGAATAACATTCCTATCTCTGTCTGCAGAACCTCCTTCCAGTGTCAAAATATGTGCGTGGAGAACACTTGTCTCAAGACCATTGGCTGGACATGTTCCGTCTGCTTGGTCTTCCAAGAGGGATGACTTTAGAAAGACTCACCTTTAATGACCTTCTTGCAGTGGCAGATAACATTATTGCAAAGGCCATGGAGCTTAAGGTATAATGGCTATGAAAAGCCCATATATTCCTGTTCTATTCAGCAACAATGATGGTTGCAAAAAAAAAAGGTCCATAAATACTCTCTCATGATTACCAAATCTATTTTGTCTTCCAATAGTGCTAAAAGTATTAAAATCAATAAAATAACAAGCGTGCAAACATTTTTTCACCTGTATAAGTAATTATTGCACACTTTCGGTAAATGCTATGAACTTCATTTCACTTCTCAAATATCACTGTGTTTGTTTGCAATATGATATGTTTTAACTGAAATTGCTCATCCAAATAAGCAATGATTTATAAACGAAAATCTTGAAAATGATCAGGGGTCCCCTAACTTTTTCATACGACTGTATATTCAGTGGTGGTTAAAGGTTTACATACACTTGTAAAAAAGATAATGTCATGGCTATCTTGAGTTTCCAGTCATTTCTACAAATCAGTTTTATTCTAACACAAACGCTGCAATGAGAAAGTCGATAGGGGCCAGCACAGATGTGAAAAAGAGATTCATTATTTGAAGAAGTCAGAGAAGTCACTTGGAGCCATTTCAAACCATCTGCATCTTCTAAGAGCAAAAGTGCAAACGAAAGTTTGTAAGCATAGCACTGTTTTGTCACTGCCAAGATCAGGAAGAAAACGCAAGTTGTTACCTGCCGCTGAGAGAAAACGGGTCAGGAGAGTGAAGAGTCAACCCAGGAGCACCAAAACAGATCTACCAAGAATTACAAACTTCTGGAACACAAGTGTCAGTGTCCATAATCAACCATGTTTTGCATCGCCATGGACTGAGAGGATGTCATGCACAAACAAACCCTTTACTCCAAAAGTGGCAGCTTAAGGCTCGACTTAAGTTTGTTGCTAAAAAATGATTTGGAGAAATAACTGAAAAATCATGACAGCCGTGACATTATATTCTTTACAAGTGTATGCGAACCACTGCTATCTCTCTCTCTTTCCGTGAAACAATAACAGTAGTATATATCCACAAAAAAAAAGAAAAAAATATAAGATAAGACCTGGAGGAAATTTCTGTGGTGAAATGAAATAAAAACTGAGCTCTTTGGCCACAAACTCACACTTAAACATTATCTACCTATTCCAATCCTTCTATCAGAGAAAAAAATGATTTGGAGAAACAACTGAAAAAATCATGACAGCCGTGACATTATATTCTTTACAAGTGTATGTAAACCACTGCTATCTCTCTCCCTGAAACAATAACAGCAGTATATATCCACACAAAAAAAAAAATATATATATATATATATATTCAAAAAACATTATGAACAACATTAATCAATAACTAACATTTTTTTTATGATTTCTTTGGAATTACATGTTTGATTATGGTGAAGGGAGGCACTGCAATCATTATCCTGCTTTAATGGCAAAATATAAGGCTATTTTGCTGTGATTTTAATATTGTCTTGCTGACTCATTTCTCAATCCTCTACCTAATTGGGAAGTTTAGTTAAATTCAAAAGAACATTCAAAGTGTTATACATGGGAGCAGAGAATTTTGCCTGGTGTGTACAACATGAAGATATCTGCGCTCAAACTGAAATCAGTCATATTTATATCTACTTATGTGTGTATTTTATTTGTATAGGACCTAAACAACCGTGCCCATGCAGAGGTGACCATCAGAGAAGCACTAAGAGAGCTGGATCTGTGGGGTGCAGCTGCTACATTTAACCTCACGGAGTATACTGGCAGCAGTGGCTGCACTCTCACCATCATCAAAGACTGGAAAGATATAGTCAGCCAGGTAGCTACAGCCACAGACACCCAAAAACATGCATATATATATACATATACACTTATAGACACACACACACACATACACACACACACTCTCTCACACACACACACTCACACACACACACACACACACACTCACACACACATTCACAAACATGCATGCCCGCACGCGCACACAAAAACAGGGCACACGTACAAGTCTAAAATGTACTAAAAAGTGGACGGCTTTTTGATGCTGTCCGGTCATAGGCAAATGCACCTGCGCATAAAATGCTTCAACACGGTTAGATTTTGAATGATTGTTATCCATTTTAAGACATTAATAAATAACTGTCTTAGAATTTTCTCTGGCTTCCCACTGGCACTTGTGGTTAGCGCGTCTGCCTCACAGCTTGGGGGTCATAGGAGGAAATCTTTCCACCAATCTGGTATCTTAGAAGTGCAAACAGTGGATTGCAGTCAGGTGCTTCTTGTTTTAGCAGAAATCTAATTAGTTAAACTGTCTGTGCTGGATCGGTTGGAACAAAAACCTGCACCCACAGTGACCCTTGAGGATCGGATTGCCCAGGCCTGATTTAGATTTTGCACTGCTCTGTAACATTTTTTGTGGTAGAAACAATCAGAACTACTCGGTGTTAAGGTTTTTTTTTTTTTTCTCCAAATACAGTGGTTATCGGGGCCCGGCTATCGAGTGGTTAGCGGGTCGACTCACAGTTCTGAGGTCGAGGATTCGAGCCCAGGTCAATGTGAAATAATCTGAAGTAAACAAAGAATGTTTCAATACGTGTCATAGCTTTCATCTGTGTCACAGCCATGAATTCGTGTCATGGCCTTCATCGTTGTCACAGCCTTCATCGTTGTCAGAGCCGTTCATCCTTGTCATAGATCATTTGTATGTCATGCAATCTTGTCCTAATTAAACTGTTGATGCACAAAGCGGAATCGAAGATTGGAGAACGGAACCAGTCGAAGATTGACTGGAGGCTTACGCAGAGTAACTCTGTCTGTCCTCCCTCTGTGCTCTCCTCCAGAAGCGTCAAAGTCTCTCTCATCTGTCTTGGCGTGCTTACTTGTGTTTGACCTTGTGAATGTTCATCGTGGACTGGACAGTCAGCTCAATGTGTGGAGTTTGCATGTTCTCCCGGGACTTGAGTGGTTAAACAGACTAAATTGCCTCTTGGTATCAGTGTGAGCATTAATGGTTGTCCGTATCCTTATACCCTTCATTTGGCTGTCTATCGATTCTGGCTATCCCCGCCGTAGTTGTTGGGATAGGCTCCAGCACACCCCACAAGGAACCCTTGTCAGGACATGCGGTTCAGGAAATAAAAAAAATGAATGAATATTAGTGTCTCTCTGATAATGGCTCATTTTTACCTATATGGCACAAGATAATTCAGACTCAATGTAGAGCAATGTTTTGTTTGCAATCTGTATTTGCTCTAAAATAGTTCAGAAAGCTCAATATTGTTTTGTACATGAACTTCATCGGCATGATAGATGAAGATCTTGCCATTATTAACCAGACTAACAGATGTGATATAAAAAAAATCTTTTTGGATTTGTTTCATCCAGGTGGGAGATAACCGCTGTCTTCTGCAGTCTCTGAAAGACTCTCCGTATTACTGCAACTTTCAAGACAAGGTCAGAGGAACATGTGAAAAATAAAGAATAAAATATTCTAATAAATATTCAAATGTTAAATCAATATATGATCAGGTCAGCTTGTGGGAGGTACGTCTGTCAGACTTGGATGAATACCTACTCAGCCTGAATGCCATTCAGAGAAGATGGGTTTATCTGGAACCGATCTTTGGACGGGGAGCATTGCCTCGAGAGGAAGCCCGGTTCAAACGAGTTGATGATGATTTCAGGTACCTTGGTGTTTTGGTCTGGGGTTTGCAGCTCTGTTAATGGTTTACATTTGTAGTTATTAACTCATTAGCTGCCGTTAATCAAATGATCGCTGTTAGACCCTTGCAGTCAAAATTTATTGGATGCCTCTCGCCGTCAATCGCGTTGACATATGATCACTTGCTTTTGCAATTAATATGTTGAGATAAAATGTGACAAAATGATTCATAATTATAATGCTAAATTTTCTAGATATACAGCATATTTGATATTTCTATATTTATATTGACACTATTGAAACAAACCTTGCTGTAAAAAAAAGTAAATGGCCAAAAATTAGAAGTAAAAAGTAAAAGTAAAATAGCTCAATTTCAAGTTCATTTGGTGTCTGAGTTTAATTATGTAAAATAAGTAGTTTAAATTATTTGTGGGCAACCTTATTTTGGTACTGCAAAACCGAAAAAAAAGGATTTTGGGCTTCTTTTTTATGTTTTATTGAAAACACCCTTTTATATGATTATAATGTTGCAAAAGTTCTAATGGGTGGACAAAACACATTTGGATGTAATACTTTCTCCCCCTCCTGGGTATTGGCAGATTCTCAAAATCAGGTGCAAAAATATCTGATCTTGACATCCTAATTCCCAACAAACTAATTGGCCCTTTGTGGAATGACACCCATGCTGCAAATGAATGGTATGGCAATGTCTTCCATTACCTGTGTTTACTACCAATGCATTCTATGTGCCTCAGGTCTATCATGTTAGACATCCAGAGGGACAGCAGAGTTGTTTCATTGAGCTCAAGGGCTGGGATCAGAAACTCCCTGGTAACCATAATGGACCAGCTTCAGCGCTGTCAAAAATCCCTGAATGAGTTTTTGGAGGTACATAAATCAAAACCCTTTATTGTCATTACATACAGTTCACACCAAGATCAACAAAAGATGGTAGCCACTCATGGAGTATACTAACCACTTGTAGTTGACATCTTTTTGTAACTTTTCCTTTAGGAGAAACGCTCAGCCTTCCCAAGATTTTATTTCATAGGAGATGATGATCTTTTAGAGATTCTTGGTCAGGCAACCAACCCAGCAGTTATCCAGTCACATCTCAAAAAATTGTTCGCAGGTTGGTTGGGTTGTTGTTTATTTTTATCCTGTATGAATATATGTTTTGAACAAAGAAGCTAATCAATGTACTACATGCACAGGCATCCACAGCGTTGTGTTTGATGAGCATTGCCAGTGCATTGTGGCCATGTGTTCCTTAGATGGAGAGATTGTACCTCTGAGAAATACTGTACACATCTCTAGCCTTGTGGAGGTAAAAAAAAATTGTGTGGAGTTTTTAGAGCATAGAATAATAATGTTTGTAATAATTTGTATATTTTTTTAAAGAAACATTCATGCTTTATAGGAATGGTTAAATGAACTGTCTAAGGAAATGAAGGGGACTCTGAGGGAAATGCTGTATGAATGTGTCACTGCAGGGAAAAAAGGTGACGTGGACCCCTCTCGTTATCCATCACAAGTACGTATTAATTTGTTTTGTATGTTTTTTTGGTTGTTTAGTGCCTTTCTTTAATTCCGTTTTATTCAAATTTTTTTTTAAAGAAAATTCACTGAAAGGATAAAATTTGACTTTTGGGTATATAGGTTTTGTGTCTTGCCGAACAAATCTTGTTTACTGAAGATGTAGAGCGTGCACTCAAGGAAGATAATCTACAGCAGCTAGAGCTCGAGCTTAGTGCCAAGTTGGACCACTACACCACAGCTGACACCAGCTCTGCTGACCATGCAATCACAGGTACACATACCTAAGTGACATTAAACTCCAGACATACTGGTGAACTTACTTAGGTTAATGGACATAACAATATTCTTTATGATTTGAGTTAAACTTTTTTTTACCAAAGATCACCGCCGATTTTTGTGTAGCATCTTCAATTCAATCTGTGATTTCTTCATAAATGTGTGGACTGTCTGTCTGCATACCTCTGCTCTGGACATTTCATCCCTGAAATTATCATGAATGGCTGCTTTATGAGTTCATAGAAATTAGGTCTGGGATGGTAGTTTAGATTTTATGATTTGCGGAGTTACGTTTCCACCACGCACTTGTTCATTCATGTATTGTTTGCCTTCTATAGATACTGGTATTTTACAGCTAAAGTTGAAGGCCTTGATCCTGGACATCATTCATAACATCAGTGTGGTGAAACAGTTAATTCAGGCAGGAGTCAGAAGCCTTGAAGCCTGGTCCTGGCAGAAACAGCTCCGGTTCTACATGGGACATGACAAATGCTGTCACATACATATGGTTGATGCAACGTTCCTCTACACCTATGAGTACCAGGTTGGTACCTGCTTTTGCTTCCTTTTGGTATGGTTATTTTCTTGCAAAAATCCATCTCCCTTGTATTTAAAGGAAATAATCATTCTCCTTGATCACGACTTTGTGATTTATTCAACGAGCCTTTCCGTAACGTGTGCACACACTCAGTTCTATCACCAGGACAAAATTATTCAATGTTTCCAAGGGATGAAAATATTGGACCCGTGTTTAAGCAAAATTATCATTTGAAGTCAGAATTTTAATGGGAAGATACAACTGGTGCTTAACATTTAATTCAAGCCACCCGACGGTGTTGTTGTTGTTGTTGTTGATTCACCGAGGCACCTGAGAATAATCCTCAGAAGCGCTACACTCGCAGTTGGGAGGCTGGTGAGCTCTCCAAAGAAAAGACAGACTGGAGTCTGACATCGGTCTTTGTCACACTTCCCTGTCAGGGGTTGCCATTTTCGGAGGGTCGGTGGTCTCCTGACCGGAAACGAATCATTTCGGAGAGCTTTTGTTTTGGTAACTGGGCCTCTTTCTCGGACCTAGATTTGATAGAAAATAGAGACTGGATGCAGGGGTGGGAAGTAGGTGGGGGTCTGCAGGTCCTGCGGAGTATGGCCCTTCGATTCTGGGTATCAGGTGGAATGGGAAGTTAGGGAAGGGGTTTGGGGGAGCGATTTGCAGTCTGTAATGATGGAGGCGGAAGATCAGTCATTGTTCTGATCGAATCAGGTGACGGCTGCATTCAGTGCAGCTTTTTTGGCATGAAAGGAGCTGCTAACCGTTGATGCACGCCAGGAGTGGTAGAGTCGCCTCGTAGGTCCAGCATCCCGGCCGGCCATCAGTATAGACCAGACATGGGCAAACTATGGCCCGAGGGCCACATAGGCCGACGTTGTACAAATAATGTTTGTTTGTTTATTTCCCCCAAGATGGCACCGTCACGCGGAAGCCAGTGGCAGTAGCTCTGTCCACTCTTATTTGTTTTTTTGTGTTTTACAGCCCCTCTATCTTTTTTTAACCCGGACGCGAAATGTTTTGAAAATGACGCACACAAATATCACAATACGCGTAATCCAAGTTTTATAATTAGCGTGCCACATCACTTGTAGGTCTCTTGAAGGCACGCGTGTTCTCCGCATTGTACACTAGTAGCGGCTTCATTTTACAGTCACCGCTCACATTAGCATACAACGCTAGCATTAAGCGGTCCTTCATGGGTTTGTGTCCCGGTAATGCCTTCTCTGCCACCATGAATGTCCGCCTGGGCATCGTTTTCCAAAAAAGACCAGTTTCATCGCAGTTGAAAACTTGCTGGGGGATGTAACTTTCCTCGGCGATAATTAAGGCAAATGTCTTGGTGCGTCCTTCTGCTTAAGGATGGTGGAAATGGTTGACGTATTCCTCTCGTATTGCCGAGCGAGCTCAGTAACACGTACTCCACTCATATTTTTCAATTATTTCGCGTTTTGTGTCCATTGTCAACACATTTTCTTTGCAAAACTCTGCCGATCCATAGTAATATTGTTTACCTGGAAATGTACCCAACGCGGAGGGAAAAGCGGGCGGGGAAATGCAAAGTCTGCCCAGTGTTTGTAGAAATATTTTATACACAAAAGAGATGCAAAAAAGACAGAGCCATGGCCACCTGGCTTGGTTGCATCACAAAATTTTGATCTTATCTCGGGCGAATTATTCGATCGAAATTTTCGTCGTAAGACAAGAATGTCGTATGGCGGAGCGGTCGTATCACAAGGTTCGACTGTACATACACATATACGTACATATATATAAATATACATATATATATATATATATATATATATATATATATATATATATATATATATATATATATATATATATATATATATATATATATATATATATATATATATATATATATATATATATATATATATATATAAATATACATATACATATCTACATATATATATATATATATATATATATATATATATATATATATATATATATATATATATATATATATAGATATAGATATAGATATAGATATAGATATATAGATATAGATATACGTACATATATATAAATATACATATACATACATAGACGTTCATATATATAAATATACATATACATACATATACGTACACACACACACATACATATATATATATATATATATATATATATATATATATATATATATATATATATATATATATATATATATATATATATATATATATATATATATATATATATATATATATATATATATATATATATATATATATATATATATATATATATATATATATATATATATATATATATATATATATATATATATATATATATATATATATATATATATATATATATATATAAACATACCTATACATACGTATACGTAAATATATATAAATATACATACATACACATAGATGTACATGTATACATATGGTTGGTCTTAACATTCTGCCATTTCTTTTGTTAAAGAGCCTGACTTATCTCGCTCACTCACTAACATTTAAATCTCTTTTTTATTTCTTTTTTTTCTTCTTCCTCTGTCGATGTGGTGATTCACTCACCTGACTTCGGCAAGCACGGGATCAATTGCCACTCGATGGCGCTATGATTCTTTGTGCGAATGGTTGACTGACGACCAGTCTAGGGTTGTAGTCTGCTTTTCATCTGATGACAGCTGGGATTTTGCTCTAGCAACCCTTGTGAGCATTTGAATAAAGGGATGATGATATTTTGTTGTTGTAATTGTTCTATATATTCTATTCTCTTGTGTATTTATATTTTAATCCATGCGGATACCAGTTTACAACAATTAAATATTTTTTTCCAAATCAAACTAATTATACACCTTAATTTATGTTTTCCGTTGTAGAGTATACATACAATCTTGATAATATTCTACTACCATCTGGGGGAGCTGTTCATTTAAGAATAGTAAAAGTGAATTCACATTGAGCTCCTTTGAACAGACACCTACAGCGTGATGTGATGCTGTTTTTCTGGTTGTTCATTCGTTTTCTGATTCTGTGTTTGTTGATTTGTGTTGTTATTTCTCTCCTAGGGAAATGCTGCAAAGCTGGTGCACACACCACTGACCGATAAATGCTACCTGACTCTGACTCAGGCTATGAAGATGGGACTTGGGGGGAACCCGTATGGGCCAGCTGGCACAGGCAAGACAGAGTCTGTCAAAGCCCTGGGGGGACTCTTTGGACGACAGGTGTTGGTGTTCAATTGTGATGAGGTGAAAATGTGAAAATAACCGATGTCTCAAATCGCCAGTTTTGATATATCAATTACAGATGTTATATGTCTTGTACAAAAAAAAATAACATGAAACAAAGTAGATGTCTACAGCAAATATAAAATGGTTAGGGATATGTACTTCATAACTGAATGATTCATTCTTTATGAACAAATAGTGTTAAAATGTAAAAATGTGACATCAAAAGGCAGAGAAAATGAGACTGTTTCCCTCTGTCATCTTTTTATCCAGGGTATTGATGTGAAATCAATGGGACGCATTTTTGTGGGCTTGGTGAAGTGTGGCGCATGGGGCTGCTTTGACGAGTTCAATCGTTTAGAGGAGACAGTGCTATCTGCAGTTTCAATGCAGATTCAAGCCATTCAAGACTCTCTTAAACATCACAAGCCCATATGTGAACTAATGGGGAGAGAGGTCAGTCAATACACATTTACAAGATGTTATATCATTTTGATGAGCAACTATGGATCCTTTGCCAATAATCTGTCTTATTACCTCTGCTCCTTTTCTTTACTTTAGTGACTATATACATGTACGTAAAGAAATTCTGTACTGTCTGGTGCATTATCAGCCCTTATTCGGACATTTATTGATCTTCTAAAAAATATACAGTGATACCTCTACTTACGTTATTAATCGTTTCTAGTCCTGGTTTTGTTACTTGAATTAAGTAGAAGCACATTTTATATTGAATTAGCATAATGAATTCTACAAACTTTAATAACAACCACTAAGCCTTTTAAAAATTGGTAAAAGTATTCATATTTTTAATGAAATATTTATATATGTAATTAACAAAGAAAAATATTTTTTAAGGCATTAAAATGAATTAGAAACTCACCGCCGGCCAGAGCTGATCAGCCATGGTTCCGGAAAAAACTGTAAACTTCCCTACAAAGGAGGCTTTTGGTCGCACGGTCGATTTCATACTATTCCATTTCAGGACGGCTCTGGGTTTGCCTGAAGTGTGCTATTTTTGGATGGGCTGGTGCCATGTTTGCCTATCACAATCAAATGTCCCTACCTGCCTCTAGCCCGTTAACGGCATGATGGCCAAGGATGTACAGTGTTCCCCTGCTACTTCGCGGTTCAGCTATCGCCGACTCAGAACTTTACGGATTTTGTTTGGAAAAAATAAAATAAAATAATACAAATATTACATTGAAACAACATATTTTACAGTTTTTTTTTGTTATAACACGAATTGCGTTCTCTCTACCCGTTTTCTACATGGTGTACTGTATACAGGGGGGTAAATTTAAAAAAAATAAAACATAAAAAAATTGGAATTAAATTCAAATTAAGCATCTTTTGAAGGGGAATCCCTACTTCACGGAAATTCACTTATCGTGGGTGGTCCCGGTCCCCATTAAGCAATAAGCGAGGGAACACTGTTTTGGGAATGCAACTCCATCACAATTTGAAAATATATATATAAACATCCAGGAAGTTTAATTGCATTTTGAGGGATGTTAGATTTTATTTGATTTTTCGTAACTTAGATTGTTTTTCGGATTTTGGAACAAAAGGTTTCCCATCAAAACTTTTTGTAAGATGAGAATTTTGTCTGTAGAAGCCTTTGTAAGTAAAGGTACCACTATTTTACAAAGGAGATCACCAGGAAATATTTTTTTGACATTACTTTCTATCTCCCCTAGGTTGAATTAGACCCTAACTCAGGAGTTTTTATTACGTTGAATCCAGCGGGAAAAGGTTATGGAGGTCGACAGAAACTCCCAGACAACTTAAAGCAGCTGTTCAGGCCTGTGGCCATGAGCCGACCTGACAATGAGCTGATTGCTGAAGTCATTTTGTACTCTGAGGGCTTCAAAAGTGGAGAAATACTGGGTCGGAAACTGGTGGCAATCTTTAACCTTTCCAGGTAGAACTTGTATTCAACTGCTCTTGTCGAGTTAGTTTGTGTGTTACTTATAATCCCTTAAGAGCAATGAACTCTATTGCAGTTTATTGGTTCTGTGAACAATTTATGTTTCCATTTGGACAATCCCTGTAGTCAATTGAAAATTGCTAAGCACTCTTCTTTTCTTTTTGTGCCTAGGGAGCTCTTGACCCCACAACAACACTATGACTGGGGCTTACGTGCTTTGAAAACAGTTCTCAAGGCCTGTGGTAGTTTGCTTCAGCAGCAGAGAAAAAGCCATGACAAGGACACAAGTGAGACCCGCTCTGCACATGTTCGATACTTGAATCATTTAAAAAAAAAGTTTTTTAATAGCAGGGTGAAACTTAAGGCTTTGCTTGAGTATGCAAACTGATCCATTGACCTCTGCCTATCAGCCCGCCTGCTGCCTTTGGTGTCCAAACATCAATTGACCATCACTCTCCTGCAAACTTTTTGATAACCTTGCTTTGCTTTGTTACTAATCCTAACTTTGTCTTTCCTTTGCTACTCTGTGCCACTTCTATTCTCCTTTTCTATCTCTCTTCCTCCTTAATCCCCCTGTGACCTAATGAGGATAAAGCGGTTCAGAAAATGAGAGAGATTTTTTTTCCTGATTTAATTCAATGCAATACATTTTATTTTACTTATGCAGTTCAAGAAATTAATCTGGTGGTCCAGGCATTGCGACTCAACACCATGTCGAAACTGACGTTCGCCGATAGCTCGAGGTTTGATGCCTTACTTAGAGATGTCTTCACTGGGGTAAATTTTGCTGATGTTGAGGACCTGAACCTCACTGAGGCCTTGGAGCAGGTCTACAAAGAGAATCGACTAGAGCCTATACCTACACAGGTATGTGTGTGCGCCTGTGTACACGACACATGTACATGAGCGTGAGCATGGATGCATTCTTGATCATACCCTTTCAGGAGTGTTTTAACTTTGTGATTGGTTCAGAAATAGACATGTTAAGTACTGAAAATGTTGGACAGTTATACCTTTAAACAGTCATGTATGTGTTTTTGTAGTTAAAAAAAGCATTGGAGTTAAATGAGCAGCTGAGACAGCGCATGGGTGTCGTGATCGTAGGGCCAAGCGGAGCAGGCAAGTCTACCCTCTGGAGGATGCTTCGGGCTGCTCTCTATAAATCAGGCAGAGTGGTGAGATTAATCCCCCGACACTTTTAAACCTAGTGGCTGTACATTATTATTTTAGGATGCAAAGATGGTACATTTCATTATCTTTATATGTTTTCCCCTGCTTTAGGTGAAGCTTTACACATTGAACCCTAAAGCAATGCCCAAGCATCAACTTCTGGGACATATTGACATGGACACTAGGGAGTGGGCTGATGGAGTCCTCACACATAGTGCCAGAAATGTTGTAAAAGAATCACAGGGTGAAAAGAATGTTTGGTTGTGTCCAGTATATACATCTATATTTTTAGTTTATACATTGCTAAGAAAAAGTATTTGCCCCCTTCTTGATGGATGTTTTTTTTTCCTTTCAAAATATTCAGAAATTGACGCATACAAATCTCCTCACAATAGGATTACTCACGACCATTTGCCAACTTGTCCTGTTGTCTCTTTTCCATAGAATCAGAAAACTCTTGCCACTTCGCTACAGAGCTCCCGCAATGCTCCACCCTTTGTTTGAAGGTATCTTTACACGAAGTATTTGCGGCGAGAAAGACAGTACGCTGAAATCATAAGCAGCCTGTTGCGTCTTGGCCATCTGGCTGTCACCTATGCTCGTATATAAAAAAATGTCTCGGATCTCAAGGCAAATATTTGCTCAGACTTTTACTCGTATCTCAAATTTCTTGTATGTCAAGGCACTCCTAAGACAAGTAATTACGGTATGCAAAAATACAGAAATCAGGAAGTGGGCAAATACTTTTTCATAGCACTGCAAGTCTTATCATTGCATTTCTATAATTTTCTTTTCTAGATGTAAGTTCCTGGATCGTGTGTGACGGCGACATTGATCCTGAGTGGATTGAAAGTCTTAACTCTGTGCTTGATGATAATCGCCTTTTGACAATGCCAAGTGGAGAGCGTATACAGTTTGGACCCAATGTCAATTTCATTTTCGAGACTCATGACCTGAGCTGTGCCTCCCCAGCTACAATATCTCGCATGGGCATGATCTTTCTTAGGTCAGTGTTGTTGAACTACAGTATGTGTGTTTATTTCATAATTTTCCATTTTCTAATAACCTCTTTAATTATTTAGCGATGAGGACATTGATGTGGGTGCATTGGAGAAATCTTGGTTGTGGAATCAGCCTGAGCAGTGCCGTGCTAATTTAGAAAAATGGCTGGAGCTTTTCTTTCAACAAGCTCTGCATTGGGTCCTCAAACAGGTATCCCTTTGCTTTTCTCTTTTGCAGTAAATATTTAACTTACATTTGATTTGTTTAGAGGCAGTGCAGTTTCTCATGGTTAACCAACGGCCATGTAAACATGTAAAAAGGCCTCAGTATTTGTACATTTGGCATTTGCTACTGTAGATGGTTAGCATGTTTCCTTGGTGGTGGCCTAGCGACCGAGGAGTTTTGGGGTTGTGGGATCGGCCCAAGCCGGACCTCACTGTGTGAAGTTTGTTCTCCTGGGCCGGCGTGGGATTCCTCCGGGTACTCCAGTTTCCTCCCAAATTCCCTAAAAAACATTAATGTCAGGCTTATTAGACACTCTAAATTTCTAGGTACGAGTGTGAGCGTGAATTGTTGTCTGTCTCCTTGTACCCTGCGATTGGCAGGCCACCATTTCACTTTCCCCTACCTGGTGCACAGAGTCAGTTGGGATAAATCACCACTAGACCAGTTAATAAATTAACATGTTCTGTACTCTTTCCCTCTTTTCTCTATAAGAATGAATTTGTGGTGGAGACTAGCCTGGTGGGCACAGTACTGAATGGTCTATCACACCTCAGTGCTGTAACAGAGCGTGGTCAATTCATCGTTGGTCTTCTAAGAGGATTAGGGGGAAACCTTAACCTCAAGACCAGACAAGAGTTTGCCAAAGAGGTAAGCAGAAATGGTGCATGAGGGTGAATATGCCCTCTTTGTCTAAACAAAACCTAAAAAGTCAGTGGTGCGTACATTTGGGCTAGTGTGAATAAAAACCAGCGAACTTTGGTGTGGACCAAACAACTGGTTCAGGACCTTTGCATCGTGCGGTTTGTTTTCTGTGCGGAACCTACCACAGTGGTTTGAACCAAAGCTGAAATCACATTATTTTTTATGTTATTCATGTACATTGCCTTGATAAAGTATTCAGCCCTTTTGAATTTTCCCATTTCAGACTTCAAATATAAAGATATAAAATCATATTTTTTGTCGAGAACCAACAATTGCGTCACAATGCTGAAGTGGAATAAAATCTATTGGATATTTATTTAACATATCCAGTAATAACTTGACATGCGAGTGTCCCAACATACAAGAAATTTGAGATTCAAGGAAAATTCAGAGCAAATTTTTGTCCTGAGATACGACACAGATTTGAGATACGAGCATATGAAGCGGTTCCCGATGCAGCCGCCAGGTGGCCGAGAATGCGAGTCTGCATATGAGAACAGTATCGCTCTGTCTTTCTTGCCCCATCTAGGTTGCATAAAGGTATATCCGAGCATCGCCATACAGCTTACATTATTTACGTGTTGTTTTCAGGGTTTTATTTGTTAAAAAAAAGTTTAAAATAGCCAATAAAATTAATTCCACTTCACATTCATGTCTCACTTGTTGATTGTTGATCAAATGTTTTAATTGGATATCTTTGTTTGAAGCCTGAAATGTGCCAAAAGGTTGTGCCAAATAGTTTTGCAAGGCATTGTACCTGTATTTGTTATGGCCTTTGACTGTAGATTTAAGAATGCATAACAGTTTTGCTCCGGAATCTATTTTTAGTTGCTGAACTGGGCCAGTGAAACCCCACCAAATACCCGAAAGCCACTTGATACCTACTATGACCCTGCGAGTGGCCACCTTGCAGCCTATACATTGCAGCGGCCTGACAGTCTCAGGCTGGAGCATCTCTCTCATGCACAGTCATTGCCTGTGATTGAGACTCCAGATATGCAAAGGGCGCTGCTTTCCTTCTCCCCTTGGCTCTCTGCCCAACACAGACAGCCATTCCTGGTGGTAGGACCAGAAGGCTGTGGAAAGGGGTAACTACAACTACAAAAAATATAATTTAAAAACAAGCTCTTCACTAAACACATTTTTTTTTCATTCATTGGAGTTGAAAAAATAGCGGTGACATTTTTTTTACCATTTAGAAAAGAATAGTAATTTATTAATTTACTTCACATCATAGACAAATGTAGTCATATAAATAAATACAGCATGCAAAAACTACCATAGAATACATAGTATAAAAAGTAATAATCATAATAAGTGCGTGCAGTGTAATTGTTTTCAGAACAGACAGAGAAGTGTGATGAGCCCAGTTTATGTCAACATCAGCCAGTGATGCTGGTGGTACAGAGCTCCATTGCTGCCGAAACGAATGACCTTTGGTAGTGCTGCTTCTTGCAGAGTGGGTGAGTCTGCAGCTGAAGGAGCTGCCTAAGGTTGAGAGGTTGACCATGATGGATGTTAGATTTGCGTTTCTATGGAGTCAGTACAGAGAAGGCCCTCCTGACCAGCCTGTTCAGTATCTTCCTGTCTCTCTCCATGGCCACCGCATAAAATGCTGAAGAAGACACCAGAGTGTCAAAAAATGAGTACAGCAGAGACGACAGTCTTCTCGTAGGTGGAGGCAAGTTGGGCAATAGTTGTATAGGAATCTGTATTATGGGTCAAGTCCAGTTTATTGTTGAGGTACTTGTAAGTCTCCACCATTCATTCCTTTTCTGAACCGGTGATCTCAGCCTCTCTCAGCCAACTGTGTGTACCAGGGGGGCACTAGGTGGCCGGCCAATTGCAGGGCACAAGGAGCCGGATAACCATTCTGTTTTGCTCGTGGGGGGCCCCCAAATCAGGCACAAGGAGAACCCAGGCTGTGGCTCTTTCAGTTTATTCAGAATGTACGAGGGCAAGGCGAAGGTACGAGGGGAGCAGCATAGTCAGATCGGTGAATGTGTTGTGGAGGTCGACAGCCGAGAGGTCCATAGAGCGGTCCAAAGAAAATGTACAAGATGTGCGGTCTGGTCCAGATCATATTCGTGGTCTGTGGTCGTGAGCATCGTCAAAGTCCTGGGAACAAAACGAGGTTGAGGCAAACAAGGAGGAAGCGCAAGAAAGTACTAGTTATCTCAGGATTAAACCTTTGATCTCAGAACTGCGAGGCATACGTGCCAAGCGCTGTGACACCATTCCACTGTATTTTTCCAACTAATTAAGAATCTTGAAATAACTCCACTAAATACTCAAATATATTTTCTTTTCTTTACTGTTGAATCTTATTGCAATAGAGCAGGAGTGCTCAGTACATCGATTGTGATCAACCAGTCGATCACAAAATTAGTAGCTCGGCCAGTGGATCGGCTGAGACTAAGATTTGTTCCACATGACTCAGTGAAATGGGAGTGACATAATCAGGTCTCTTCTCTTCTGAGATAAATATGTCAATAAGATCCTCCAGAATATGTAGACACTAGTCATATGGCTTGCAGCTATTAATGTAACATAATGCTGTCAATAGTTTACTCGGATTAGCGACACTAAGGCTATATTAATCATGTCTCATTAGTAGATCACTGGCTAATCTGTGCTCGTTTTCTGAAGGCCAGCATTCTTTAGTCGCATTTCATCTACCATGAGTGAGATTGTAAGGATCGTTTGGCTAAATAACTCAAATCTAGAACACTTACGGTCAAGTCCTCTCATCATTGAGGTTTCTAAGTTTTAAAATTACCTGTAGTAGTTTTAAACCAATTAATCGCATAACTTTCCAGTCATCAATTAAAGGATTTAGTTTCCCCTCAGTTAATCATTTAAGTTTTGTCTTACTTGCATGCGTTTTAATACTTGCTCAGCCATTCATTAATTTTTCTGTAGAGGTCATTTTTTTGCCCAGTTTTATTTAACGGGCATGTAAGTCAAATCCAAAGACCCATCAGTTTCTATTAAAACTTTTTTGGCTTCTTGATCTTAACATAATATACATGTCACATACGTTCCCTTATAATACTGAAAAATGCAATTTTTTTAACCTCCAGAATGCTCCTGCGTTTTGCCTTTTCCCGTCTACGCTCCACCCAAGTGGCAGTGGTTCACTGTAGTGCCCAGACCTCATCTCGCCATGTCCTTCAGAAACTCAGTCAGACTTGCCTGTTGCTCAGCTCCAACACCGGTCGAGTCTTCAGACCCAAGGACTGTGAGAACTTGGTGCTTTACTTAAAAGACATCAACCTACCTAAACCTGATAAGTGGGGGACGAGCAACCTCACAGCCTTCTTGCAACAGGTGTGTAGAACTGAACCCGGTACCTTGGATTTTTTTGCAGTCGTAAAGCAGTACTTGTGTATGTATATGTAAATTCTGTAATTCGTTCCACGGTCCTTCAAAAAAACCTACCAACTAAACCCTTTGTCTCAATTTTGGATGAAAGGTGTGAGAAACACAAAAATTAGAGAAATTTATTAAAAAAATCATTTGTTAATGTATTAAAAAAATAACAAACATTTCAACATTTCCTATCAGTGCAAGTGCATAATTGGGAGAAAGCTAACATATGCGATAGACAAAGTACATGAATCGATGCACATGGGGCACACATAGAGACAAACGACCATACACACTCACAGTCATACCGCCACTAGTGGGAATTCGAGTCCATGCCTGCCCGCACCGAAGTCAGGTAAGTGAAGCTCTACACCATGGGCAGCCCAGTAATTTTAAATAAAGAAATAAGTTGCTTTACCTACACTCACGCAAGTGCAGTGTAGGGAGATTTGCAAGCAGAACGCAACGCCGCTGTGACAATTTCAAAATAAATAACGGATACTTGGATCTTGTTTTTGAAAAAGTAATTTGGATATCCGAGGGTTTTGTAACCTCACAATCTCGTGTTTAGAAGCATTCGTAAATCTACCACTGTAATCTGCTGTGAAAGTTAAAAAAATCCTACCAAATGAAAAAGTGCTTGAATAAATTGTGCTACACAAACAGTAATAATGTTGATCTGTATATAATCCGATCACTTGTTTTTCACAAAATAATGTCGTTAATTATGTTTGCTAATTAATTATTTCCCATTTTGTGTTCAATTTGCCTTTATAATTTCCTCACAATGGGCACTGATCCTGTTTATTCATCTTACCCCTCTCTAGATGTTGACATATAAAGGGTTCTACGATGAAAATCTGGAGTGGGTGAGCCTGGAGAATATTCAGGTGGTCGCATCCATGTCAACTGGTGGTGCTGTTGGGAGCCATTCGTTAACGTCACGCTTTTCATCAATAGTTCGCATTTGCGCCATAGAGTGAGTGCAGTGGTATTTCCACTTTCATTATTATTCTTATTTACTCAACATCAAACTGATCCCTATGAATTACAATATTATTTATCTGCTCTGTCACCAATCTGCTTTGGCGCTTCAGCTATCCAGATCGAGAGCAGCTGCAGACTATCTACTCAGCGTACCTGCAACCAATTCTCCAACACAGTCTGAGCAGCCAAGCAAGCTGGGCCAGCACAGGGAAAACACACCAGCTGGCTAGTTCGATGGTTCAGCTGTATGAACAGGTAGATAGATACCTGCGGGTGCTGTTTATGATCTAACTAGTACAAACTGAATACATGTTATCAATTAGGAATAAAAAAACTAATCATTTCATTCACTGATGCATAACTTCCTGGTGTCTGACAGAAAACTTAATTGTTACATGTTACTGTGTACTTTAACAATGCAGTACATATTTTATTCCTAATAGGTGAAAGCAAAATTTGCAGTGGATGATCACAGTCACTATCTTTTCACCCCATGCATCCTAACTGAATGGGTTCTCAGTTTGTTACGATATGACCTCATCGCAGGTAAAAACAATTAAAAAAAGCACAAACACACACACACACAACTAAAAAGCATGGGCATAATTTGTTTATAATTCGCTGCTTATAATTCATTTTTTTTTCTTTAAAAGCTCAGTCAGATGTAACAGACGGTGTGCTGGTGGTTGTTGCATATGAGGCCAGAAGAATTTTCAGAGACCGTCTCGTTTCCTCCAAGGACCGCCAAACCTTTGATAACATCCTTTCTGCCATCCTCCGCGGGGAATGGAGCTCTGATGCTCTTGAAACCATGACTGGTAGGCCACATTTTCCTGTCATGCTTTTTCGTCATTCCTTAACTACACGTGTAAGTTTTAAGAAGACGAACGTTCCTCGAAGGAACTCTCGCATAAGCCTTCAGGGTTTTAAGGATGAAAAACTCCATTCTGATGCACATAGCCACTCCATTCTGATGCACATAGCCACTCCAAATACCATCATGTTGTTTTTATAAAATCATTCTCTTTGTCAAGGGATGTGCACACAAACAGTAGGGCTTCTGATGTTTTTTTCTCCCTATGTGCAGATGGTTTCTATGTAACGTGGGGAGTCTCTGAGGGAGTTGCAACAGCTCCAGGCCAGCCTCTGCCTCCTCATGGTAAACAACTGGGACGTCTACATTCTTCTGACCTCAAGCAAGTCATTCATAAGGCAAGGTGCAATATGTAGGAATATTTGCTTTGACCTAAAATTCAGCTGCATTACTTTTACAACAAAAAATACAGTAATACCTTGCTACAGCGTGTATTTACCACGTGTATTGCGGCTTGGATTCGTCAGATATTTATGAAGTATTTATGAAAGTGTAAGTCAGGAGTTCTAATCTAGGAACTAATACAAACATGAAATGGGTCACTTGTGGAGTGTATTACACTGACCACCTGGGGACAGTGTTTACCTTTGGGTGTTAAGTTACACTACTGAGAGCGTTTTTGGTTTTTTCGATGGGGTGGTTGGGGTCAAGTCGCAATTGGAGAGTACTTTGTGGTTACTAGGGGGAAGTCTCTACCTTTTTACAGTTGTACGGCAGCCAAATTAGGGGTCCTTGGCAATCCAATCCACAGCTGCAGAAACTTGCCCTTGGCCATTTTGACTTCAATTAGGCGATTTTGGTAGCCATCCACAAGCTTCTGGCAAGCTTCTGGTTGAAACTTTGACCACTTCCTCTTGACATAATCTGTGAAGTTCAGTTAAATTTGATGGTTTTCTGACATTTACTTGTTTCTTCAGCATTGTCGACAAGTTCTCAATGGGGTTTAAGTCAGGACTTTTGGAAGGCCATTCGAAAACCTTAATTCTAGCCTGATTTAACCATTCAATTACCATATTTGATGTGTCTTTGGGGTCATTGTCTTGTTGGAACACCCAACTGTGCCCCAGACCCAATCTTTGGGCTGATGACTTTAGGTTATTTTGAAGAATTTGAAGGTATTTCTCCTTCTTTATTATCCCATTTACTCTCTGTAAAGCACCAGTACCATTGGTAGCTAAACAATCCCACAGCATAATAATACCACCACCGTGCTTGACGGTAGGCCTGGTGTACTTGGGGTTAAAGGCCTCACCTTTTCTCCCCCAAACATATTGCTGGGCATTGTGGCCGGACAGCTCGATTTTTGTTTCGTCTGACCACGAAGCAAAGACTTCCTTTTTGCACGGCAGCCTCTCAGACCATGGAGATGCAACCTGGTGGTGAGTTGTCTCCAATGGTTGGGGAAGAGGCCAGATCCAGCTTGAAAGACCCAACATTTTGTGAGGGTCTCCTGGTACCGTCTGGCTGTGTTCCAAATCAGAAATATTTTCAACGTCTCAGAAGGGGAAAGCGTACAGCGTACAGTGGGGAAAGGGCGCTGCTAACCTTGACTTGGGATGTTGAAAATTGGTGGGCTGAATACTTTGAAGACCTCAACTCAAGCTGCCTCATGTTGTAGAGGTTCACTCAGCTGACTTCAGTGCGGGCGGGGTCGGCCTCAATTCCCCCTGGTAGCGATATGATTGTGAATCCGGATGGTCGTTTGCCTCTCTTTGTGCCATGCGGCTGACTGACAACCAGTCCAGGGTGCTTTTCGCCCAAAGTCAACTGGAATAGGCACCAGCAACCCCCGCATCCCATGAAAAAAAATCCTCTTCAGCTCCACTGACACACCTTCCCATGAGGAAGCAGAGCCGTGAGACTCTGAAGCAGGTTCTCTAATCTCTGGGATTAGAGTCACTGAAAGGGGTTTAGAAGATCCTCGGTAGCAGGGCCCCGGGGGTTGATGACATCTATTTGGAGATTCTAAAAGCTCTGGATGTTGTAGGGTTGTTTTGGTTGACACGGCTCTGCAGCATCGCATGGACATTGGGGACAGTGGCTCTTAATTGGCAGACCGGGGTGATGGTTCCCCTTTTTAAAAAAGGGGACCGCAGGGTATGTCCCAATAATGGGGGAATCCCACTTCTTAGCTGGAAGGTCTATTCAAGGGTATTGGAGAGGAGGATCTCCCGGGAAGTTAAATTCTGAATTCAGGGGCAGCAGTTTAGTTTTCGTCCTGGACGTGGAACAGTGAATTAGCTCTATTACCTCAGCAGAGATCTTGAGGGACATGAGAATTCGCCCAACCAGTCTACATGTCCTTTGTAGACTTGGAGAAGGTGTTCGACATTGTTCTCTGGGAGTATTGGGTACCATAATCCCTGATACATGGTTTCCGGTCCATTTATGATTTCTGTTAGAGTCTGGTCCGCGCAGCCACTGGTAAGTCGGATCCGAACCAGTGAGGGTTGGCCAAGGCTACCCTATGGTACTGATTCTATTCATAACTTTTCTGAACAGAATATCTAAACACAGCCGTGGCTTTGAGGTCGTCCGGTTTGGTGGCCTCAGTATGGCATCCTTGCTTTTTGCAGATGTGTGAAGTGGTCGGGATAAGAATCAGCACCTCTAAATTTATGTATACTGTCCTCGGTTAGGAAAAGGTGTTGTGCTCTCCGGGTCTGGTATGAGGTGGAGGACCTCCTACCAAGTGGAGGAGTTTAAGTATCTTGGGGTCTTTTTCACACGAATGAGGGGAGAAATTGACTGGGAGTTTTACAGGTGGATCGAAACAGCATTTGCAGTCATGCGGACTCTTCATCAGACCGGGAGAAGGCAACAGTGCCGACCGTGGTTATGCTGGGGAGACTGTCTGCCGGCTGGCCCGGGAACGCCTTGGGATCCTCCCGTAAAAGCTGGATGTAGTGGGGAGAGGGAAGCCTGGGCTTCCCTGCTGAAGCTGATGCCGCTTGAACTGATGAGTGGAAAGAGATGAAGACGAAGATTGAACTCCCTTCACTGCTGTTCAATTTAAAAACATTCCACTTATAATAGTCTTATCTCTACTTACAAAATTAATTGGTTCCAGAATCTTGAAACATGAAAAGTTGTTGTCGACTGCGAGTCTGTTGAAGGCTCTCAGCCACAACTTCTTCCAAGCATAAGTTTGAACAGACTGGCGATCAAAGAAACATGGAGGGTTTTTGTGAGACAGCAGATGAGAGCACAGTGTACGGAAATTGTCAAGCAAGAAGAATCTGCGAAAATAAAAATAAAAAAACGGATTTAGGAAATGTATTGCCTTTTTTATTTTTCGTATCTAGAGGCACTCATTTGCATCTCAAAAGTTTTCGTAACTTGAAAAATTCATATCTAGAGGCATTCGTAAGTAGAAATATGACTATGTAATTCTATGCCATTGGCTTGCAACCAATACAAAGTGTTCCCCACTTACTGCCCAGAGTTGGCTGGGACAGGCTCCAGCACCTTCGCGACCCTTGCGAGGATAAGATGAATGTTAAATGAATGAATGTGTAATTTTTTAGTGTTTTTTGTGTTATGATTTTCTTTTCATCTCAACTTTGTGGTCTTTTTATTTTTTGGGGGTGTTGGAAAATGATTCTAACTGGGCTGTGCACTTTCTCTCCAGGGACTCGTGCTGTACAGTCGTGATAACAGAGAGCTGGACCTCCTTCTTTTCTGGGAAGTGTGTGACTTTGTGTCCAGGCTTGATCGGGTACTGAGCCGGCCCGGTGGTTCTCTGCTTCTGGCGGGCCGAAGTGGAGTAGGCCGGCACACAGCCACATTTTTGGTGTCACACATGCATGGATACTCCTTGTTTACGCCAAATATCTCCCGGAATTATACACTGAAGAATTTTAAGACTGACCTCAAGAATGTAGGTTTGGTTGGATTCATTCTAGTTTCATCATAATTTCTTTATAGTCTTTGCTTTGCATGTTAATAAATACATATATGATGTGTGCAGGTGATGCAGTTAGCTGGACTAGAAGGACAGCAGGTTGTTTTCCTATTGGAGGACTATCAGTTTGTCTTTCCCGCTTTTCTAGAGATGGTCAACAGTTTGCTTTCATCCGGTACATTTTTATTTTCTTATATGAAATCTTGTACCTCGGAAATCTTTACACAATTGTTAAGTTTAAGTTACAATGTGTTTTGAATGTTATTTAAGGTGAGGTTCCTGGACTTTACACCCCAGAAGAGCTGGAGCCGCTTCTCTCTCCTCTCAAAGATTCTGCTTCCCAGGATGGATTTACTGGACCCCTATACAACTATTTTTCCTTCAGTGAGCATGCTGCATTTATCTGCCATTCTTTTGTACCCTATGTGTTATAGATCTGGTTATATTTCTTTCTCTATTCATACTCTACTTTTCCAGACTGTCCTGCTGTTTTGGTTTTGTCCTTATTCTATAACTTCTTCCTTCTATTCTATTATCTTACAGAGCAAAACACCATTAAAATAATTCAGGGTCACTAAGGTTGAATCTGCAGCCAAATAGTTTATTCAATAGCTTAATGTTTAACTCAAAACACTAAAAAGTCTCCTGACAGCTAATTATTTAGGTCTGTCACAGAATTATGTTCATGGGGGCAATGATACGAACATCAAGAGGCAGGCACACTATCTGATGTAACTTGTGGTCTTTGTTTTAAGAGGAAAGCCTATTTATGATAAAAGTGTAGTCTGTGACTCAATTTTCTATGTCAAATGTCTACTAGGAATCCTACAGAATCTCCACATTGTACTAATCATGGACTGTTCAAACCCCAACTTCACCATCATCTGTGAGAGCAATCCGGCTTTTTATCGCAAGTGTTCAGTCCAGTGGATGGAAGGATGGTCTGAAAACAGCATGAAGAAGGTCGGATAACCTGACTCAGCAATTTACAATATATATATATATATATATATATATATATATATATATATATATATATATATATATATATATATATATATATATATATATATATATATATATATATATATATATATATATATATATATATATATATATATATATATATATATATATATATTTTAGAATATTTGACGTATAACATATTACACAATTGTTTAAAAGGAGGTCAAGTGTTTTGTGTGAATTGAATGGATTTACTTTATTACTATGCATTGCAAAAAACGGTGTTTGGCAGATTCCTGAGCTCCTACTTGAAAATACAAACAATGAAGGGGAGAAGAATGAAACTAAAAAGATGGCAAGGACAGGTATGGAGCTTTTTTTAAAGCTTTTCCCATTGTGGCTCTGCTTTACAATGCAACACACCTCATTATTCTAATTCAGTGTTATCAGTTTCGTAGTGCTTTTTGAGACGTGGCGGTTGTATAAAATACAACCTTCACGTCTCTAAAACTACTAAGATAGTATTATTCAGTCATTTTCCCTCCTGCTTATCCTCCCAAGGGACATGAGGGGAGCGGGGGGTTTCTGGTTCCCATCCCAGGGAACTCTGGGCACCAGGCGGGAGACACCCTGAATTGTTGGCTGGCCAATCAGAGGGCAATGATAATATTACATAACATAAAATTTCTTCCATACACAAACCCTTGTGTCAGCATTCCAAAGTTTGAAATTGTGATATTTTCCAAACATTTTTGAAACAAAAATTACCATCATTATATCTTTGTATTTTTCTGTTTATTGTATGTGTTTTCAGAATCTGAGCAGGAAGATATTAGCCATCTGTTCCTCATGGTCCATGAGTCATGTCAAAAACATGGTGCAACACCCAGTCATTATATGGCCTTTCTACACCTTTACAATGCCATTTTTAGCAAGAAGCAGATGCAGCTTACAACAAGGCAACAGCATTTGCAGGTATAGAATGCAATTTGAGATTAGCGTTTTTTTTAGCACCAGAGTCTTAGTGATTATGTTTGGCCAAATGACACGGCTTCAACGCTTGTGTCGAGCAGGGCATGTAAATTCAAGTGATGTGTCAAGACATGTAATGGCAATGAAGATATTATATAAGCAGTGACAAATGAAGTTTCTGACGTTAATGATTAATTTTGGGTGACTCTAGTCAAAACAAGGAAGCTCACATGACCACTAACAATGAAGCTTTGTTTTCAACCAATGTTTTAATTACATGTATAAGGATTTTGGTCATTACGGCGCCAATTGTTGAAGGTTACATTGTTTGCAATAACTCAGTTGACAGTTTGGTAAGTTTATACAAAGTATTGTGAGTTTGATTAATTATCTTATATCTATTCAGTTTTCAGTCAGGGCAGTCACTTGTTCACCAATTTCGCACTCACGGTAAAAACACCTGGGTTAGTGGTGCTCCAACTTTTTTCCTCCAGGATCTACATTTCAAGTAGTTAACTCTCCAATAATTTACGTTGATATTGGGACATGTTTTGAAAAGGGGGTATTTCATACTGATCCTACTTGAGGGGGACCCTGAAAATGGTGTGTTTTGGGCCACGGGTAATGAACCTTTCGCTGAAACATTACCTCCAAGGTTCAGTAGAATTATGTTGTTTATCATTATTGTGACGTGTTACTGTTTATTTATTGCTCAAGCTAATAGCATTCTAATTGTTAATATGGAAAGGACTTCAACATGTGTTTGCAGGCTGGTGTTTCTAAATTTAATGAAGCCAAGGCACTGGTTGACAAGTTGAAGATGCGGGCTGCAGAGCAGACTGTGCTGCTCAAGACTAAACAACAGGAGGCTGATTCTGCCCTGCAGGAAATCACCACATCTATGCAGGTATAACATCTGATTGGGTTTGTACAGTATTGTCATTTGTGAATTGTACACTGAGTGGCAGGCAGGATGGTGGTGTTGGTGATCATGTCCGTCATTGTCCGTGACGATTCACAAGGCATCTACAGTATTCCCTGTTTCTAGCTGTGAAGCCACTCAGATATACCTTTCTTTGTACATGATTAACTGAATAGAACAAAAACAAGAAAAATAATGAAGTCAATCAAAACCTTAGCTTGGTTGGTTTAATATACATTTTAAACAGCTGTTCAACAGTCTGCTTGTCTCAACGTACATTTTAATCATTTGCCTTCCAGAATGCCAGTGACCAAAAAGCAGAGATGGAAAAGATTCAAGCAAGAATGTCACAAGAAGTCTCCAAGATAGAAGAACGTAAAGCCAACATTGATGATGAACTAAAGGAAGTAAAGGTAAGCTATCAGGTTAAGGTGTTGTGTCGTGAATTCGGCACAATCACATGCATCTGTTTTTTTTCCCCAACAAAAGCCTTTGGTAGATGAGGCGAAGCATGCAGTGGGAAACATCAAGCCCGAAGCACTGTTTGAGATCCGCTCTCTCCGGATGCCACCTGATATCATCAGGGACATCCTAGAAGGGGTCCTGAGACTGATGGGTACCTTCGACACCTCCTGGAATAGCATGAAGAGGTGAGCTGAGGTAGACACATTAGAAAAATTTAATGATGCACACAAAGGTGATGATCAAAACAAAATGACAGTTTCAACTGCTGGGACTAATTCAACTGACATTTGACTTAAAACACCCATAACAACAATTTAAATAGGTAATTGAAACTGCTGTTTCTATTGGAATTTTCCCTTTTTTTCAAATGTTTACTAATTTCTCACTATACATCCCCATTTAACTTCTTAGCTTCATTACTAAGCGTGGTGTGAGGGAGGACATAGCAACATTTGAGGCCAGACACATCACCCCTGAAATTCGCCAGAGTGTGGAAGACCTTCTTCAAAGGAATAAGGCTTCTTTTGACCCAAAGGTCGGTTGACCCCTCTATGTATACGAACATATTTTTGACTCTAATTAACAGATACAATGTTGTTTGCGACTTGGAATCCTCTGTCCATGGTCAGAATGCAAAGCGTGCAAGTGCTGCTGCTGCGCCACTAGCTGCCTGGGTCAAAGCAAATGTCCAGTACTCTCTTGTCCTACAGAGAATAGAGCCACTTGAGCGGGAGCAGGCTGTACTAATGGAGTGAGATCACACATACATGCACACACTACTCACAATATCATAATCATACCTTTAAAGCAGCAATCATTCTTGTATTAAATAATCAGTAAACGTAGAGCCTCGTTTACAAAAAGTTCACGAGCAAAACCAAACACACTTAATTATACAAATACATTACTACGTCTATTAAAATGTACCAAGTTAACGCATTCCTTCTTTCAATTTTATGAACCGCTTACCCTCAAGGTTCGCAGGGGGTGCTGCAGCCTATTGTAGCCAACAAGAGGCACCAGGTGGGGGACACTGTGAATATGTAGCCAGCCAAACGCATGGCACAAGGAAACGGACAACCATTCACGCCTACACTTATATCTAGGAGAAATTTTGAGTGTTCATCCAGCCTACCATGCATGTTCTTAAGATTTGGGAGGAACCCAGAGTAACCGAAGAAAACCCACACAAGCCCAGGGAGAACATGCAAACTCCACAACGGGAGGACCCACTTGGTATCGAACTCTCGATCCCAGAACTGCCAAAGCGCTAACCACTCGTCCGCTTTGTACAAAAATTTGTTGATTTGTTGGGATATGCTCCAGCACCCCCCAACCCCCGTGACCTAATATGGATAAAGCGGTTCAGAAAATGAGATGAGATATTTAAGGCGCTAGCAGGCATGCTTTATTTATTTGTCGTACTTTATAGAAGTAGTTTAGTTAGAAATGTACTGACATTACTTTTTGAGCATTCATACAAACCCAGCAATGTCCTCATTGTCTGTGTCTGAAATGCACAGTTCGGTAGAAGGTTGGCCTGCCAACTCATAATCATTATTGTTATAAACAAGGTAGTCCCTCAATGTATTCTATAGTATGTGATATGACTATGATTTAAACAGTGTTTCCTATATTTTGATTTTTTTTTCAACCTGTCAGCCTTGCTTAATATTGATAGCATGATGTATTGTGCTTGTCCAGAAACCTGAGGAAAACTGAAACTCGAAAGAACAAGCTTGAGAGCCTTCTCAACTCTGTTGGAGACAGGGTTATTGAACTCAAAGAGAAGTATGAACCTTCTTCAAATTCAGAATTTTCAAACAGTTCATATTATTTCATGTTTTATTTAAGGTTGCTTAGGAAAATGGCCAAAGGTTTTTGCTGGATTGTGTGTGTCCGTCTGTGTGAAGCCTTTTTATTTTTAGGACTTGGATAACCACATTGAAAAGAAACGTTGTTATAGCATAAATACATTTAATTCCTGTTCAAATTTGGGGAAGAATAAAGATCAGACAATTTATGACCTCAGCCTCAGGGCGTAGGAATGAAATTATATGGAAGGGGCTTACAATAAAACAAAACTTACAACAGTAGATCGAGCACAAGGGCTTCTATGGCCTTAGATTGCTGTCAAAATTCCATTAGTGTAATGTGATATACCACAAGGGTAAATAGTGTTCCATAATTGTAATTTGAAATACTGCAAGCATGAAACGTATTCCTTCATCCTAAAGTGAAACACCACAATTGTAAAGCGTTGACTTGAGGTACTCAGGTCACTTGCACAGGCTTCATATTACAAGCCTGCCACTGTTCTCAGCTATTCAGAAGTCATAATTCGAATTGAGTGCTTACTGTCCTGTCACATTCTATTCAACAATGACGTCAACTGACCAGGAAGATAAAAATATTACAGCATTCTGTCCACATTTAAGTACATCACTTTTTTATATGCAACAAAATGGAAAAAATAGAATGTTGTCCACATCTCTTGTTAATATCGGACAGTAAGCACCCATAAAAAATTTACCTGAGAAGATGAAATGAATCACAAGCGCAAATGAGGTGCATATTAAAAGTGTAAGCGTATGTTTGTGGTATTTCACATTACATGTATGAAACACATTTTATGCTTGCGGTATTTCACATTACGCTTAAGGAACACATTTTACACTTGCAGTATTTCACTTTACTCTTATGGAATTGTGGCAGCTATCTAATGCCATAGGCACTGTCGTAGTTGCAAACTAAGATGAAACAACTTTAATTGGATAATCATAAATTATTTTCGTTTTAAAACAACCTCACTTCCTGTGTCGGAATAATCAGAAAAAATGTGTTTGTTTCATGGCAAGTAATTTGAAGAAACTAACTTAGCTACTGGGGTCTCTATAATAGGGCACCTAAATAATACATTCTTACCTTGAGAAAATTGACTTTGACGACATGAAGAGCAACTAGGTGTTTGGCATGTTACTCAAGCCGCAGTCATCACATTGTGAGATGCCCATTCAATGCATCATTCTGCCATCCTTGAACAAATTTGTTGTTACCTTTTGTTCCCTGTCACTGCCCATTATTATTGTCATCAAGGATACAAATAATCATGGCTACCTGAAGGACAGATCCATTCACCCTTGTTAAATCTACTGAACCGTTATTATTGCAATCAAGTAAAGGTTAATAAAATATAGTATTTATCAATGTGACTAACCAATACTCTATTTTTTTGCATTCTGTAAATTTATAATTTGCTTCCCACAGACTTAAATGTGCCTAATTTTTTTTCATCTTTAAAATTTTCAATATTTGCATTACATATTAATTATTTTTACGTACTGCTTATCCTTGCAAGGGCTTCACCCTGAGTTGGTTGCCAGCCAATCACAGGACACACTGAGAAGAACATGCTCAAACCTAGGCACAATTTAAAGTGATCTGCCAGCCTACCATGCTTGTTTTTGGGATGTGGGAGAAAACCGGTGTACCAGGAAAATACCCACACAGGCAGCTTGGAAAAAAACAGGGATTAAACCCTTGATCTCAGGACTGTAAAGTGGACATGTTAATCACTATTCACAGTTGGTTAACATGCTAAATAGTATAGAGACTAGATTGGCGCCTTTTTTTCTCGCCTCATGCTAAATCACAATGATGGTGAACTATTTGTTATTAGACAGCACTATTATCTGCCACTAATGTTAAATACTCTGGTAGCTCCTTAGGAACTACAGGCCGATGCAAAAAATAAAAGAAAAACATGCCTCAAATTTGGATAGGCATCATTTCCTTTTTTGGGGGGGGTTGTCAGAATCAAAGGAAAGTTTAACTATGACCAGTTAATTTTGTTCAAATTATTTTATTAAATAACGATATCCATTGATACACTGTCATTTTTTGCAAAAATCTGTTGTAGTCAAAATACTTTTATCTATCTTAATTAAGTTGTAATTGCATTAAAGTACTTAAATCCTGGTTCCATTGTTTCTTTCAGGTTTCAGTGCCACACTGCAGAGGCAGCTAAGCTGGAGGCTGAGGTGGCAAAAGCTCAAGACACAATCAATGCTGCGCAGCAATTGATTTCCCAACTGGATGGAGAACACAAGCGTTGGAATACACAGGTCACGTGAAGTATTGCATCTATCATTGATATAGCAGCGATTTTATAGTAAAATTGAAGCACAAAACGCTTTGTGCTGACAAAAAGATATGCCCTTGTGTCTCTGGCAACTTATTTGGCTATTTAACTTATTTCCATAGCATTTGTCCTTGTGTTAATTAAAGCACTCACTCTCCTCCTGACACAAACACACTCATTCTATCACACACTGACTTCCAGAGAATCGCTTTAATGTCTACTTGCATTTCATTCAACCTGATGCGCACTCTTTACAGTGTCCTATGCAAGGTTGCTATCACATTGAGTCGTGACACTTTTAACACTATAGTGAGGATGTTAAAAAAAACATCAATTTTTAGATACTTTATCGGGATGTTACGTACTCCAATTCTTTTATGGATTGAAAATGTGTCTGAAATGATCTTTACACGTGTGTTCATAGTGGATAAGAAAATACAGTGGCCACACTCCCGTCCAGTGTTTAGTAAGAACGCAGCAGTCACGCCTTGCCAACTGCCAAAATAACTGCGCAGAGAAGTTTCCTGACAGCGAAGCATAATGACCAACTTGTGTTCCTTCAACAGAATCTAAAGTCAATACTACACTGTAACGCTCTAAGTTTAGATTCCCAAACAAAACCAGTGCTCCACAGTATTATTGCACCTACGTTTTTTTGATGTTCATAGCTTGAATACGTTCTTTTTTTTGTTTTTTGGCCCTGGGTGGTCAGTATGTATACCTGAAATTTAAACTGATATATTTTTTTCCTATTTGAAAACCTGTTTTTAAGCATGCTTTGACTAAAGCTGGTTTGCACTAGAGTAAATTTTCATTAACAACCGAGAATATTTTATACATTAAGTACATGTCATTCAAATATATAACAGAAACATTTTTACTTAAGTGCTGGATGAGCTTTCAGAAATTAATTCAGAGTAAGCATTACGCAAAATGAATGAGGGAATTAAACGTACATTTTGATATGGTTTCTCTAAAGTGATATCCAAATGTCGCAATCATTGTCTTAAAGTGGAGTTTTGGAAATAATCGTGCTCGAATCAAATTCTGACCTGGGAATTGTATTATGAATTGTATTTCTATATACAAGGCAATAATACACTTACCTACTATACAGCAGTTATAGCTTTCGTGATACTATAATTACATTATCATGGGTCTATAATGGTGACGGTTCATTTGCCTGACTTAGGTGTGGTCTGTGTAAGATCGATTGCCACTCAGTGGTGGTGTGAATGTAAGTCTGAATGGTTGTATGTCTCTCTTTCCCTGACAACTGAGTGGCAACAAATTTAAGGTATTTTGCCTGAAGTCAGCTGGGATAGGCTCTCACACCCCGTGACCGTGACAAGACTAATGATTAGGTGTTGAAAATGAATAGATATATGTTGAAGGGAATGTCAGCAAGGTTTTTTTGTATATTACACACAAAGTTACACATCAACATAATAATGGTAAAAAATAGTATTTTAGTTATGATAAGGGCCTCTTTAATAGAACTTGAGACGGTGATCTTTTATCACAGTATGAGATTACTCTGGGAAATTGAAATAGTATTGAACGATATTGTAATGTTTGACCTCAACTAGTTGAGTCATGGGAATACATTAAATTCTGAAGCATTTCCCCTTTTTTGTCTCTTCTTATTAGATGTTGGAGATCAAAAACGAGTTAGATACACTTCCTGTGAGGGCCATGCTTGCCGCAGCCTTCATTACATATTTGTCTGCAGCACCTGAAGATCGTCGTCGACATTGTCTGGAAACCTGGATGGCTCGATCTGGGCTAGAAAGTAATTGTGGTTTTGGTAATCATCATTTCAGCACAGTATAGACCAATTTCGTAATGCGCAGTTTCTGGGTGTGATGACAGGTAGGCTTTTGTTGTTGATGATGACGACAGGGCCTATGTCCGATTATTATTATTAGACAACAATTATTACTATACTTGACTATTTCAGCTAGAGACATGAAAACAACATTTTTAAAGGTCTTCATTCTCTTGGCAAAACATGTCTTGTGCAGTGAGTCAGGCCATTTTTAGTTTGAACATGGTTGAAGATTTAATAATAAATTTCGGGCAACTCAGATGCCTTGCTATGCTCTGATTGATCCAATTATACACTTCTAAACGTAAATCCACATTCAATGTTTCGTAACAAACAGATTTTATACTGGAAAGATATGGTATGTCACAAAACAGAAATGCTACAAAATGTTTTTTTAGATGATATGCTTGCAGGCGTTAAAGAATTGTTTGAAAATTTAAAAACCTATTTTGTTCTAAAAATTGAAAATCTGAAGTTCAAAAATGGTACAAAATATATTTTTTTTCACAAACATTTAGCAGCTTTTGTTGGTATAAAACATTAAATTATTGATGTATGACTGTTTCTATGTCTAGAGTTTGACTTCAGGGCATTTCTCTCATTGGAGAGTGAACAGTTGATTTGGAAGAGTCAAGGGCTGCCTTCTGATGAACTCTCAATGGAGAATGCAATTGTTATACTTCAGGTAAGGAACTAATTGCTATTCTTGTTTTTCCCCAGTTTATACAATTTGTTTTCATTATATCTGTGTTTATAAATTATCTTGCCCTTATCAAAATGCAGTTTTATGAGATTACATTAGTTTGCCTTCCTATCTTTATCCCATCACTCATTTTCATTTAATTTTTTTATACATCATTCAACATGACAAAATCTGCTTTGAGCCTGTTGTTACTCATATATGCATTGTTCATCTTTTGTGTCTGTTTTTTTTTTTAATTCTCCATTTTTGTCTTATAGATCAATGAGCTTAAGTTACGGGTAAGAAGTCGCACTACCATATATCCAAATATTACTTTAAAAACTAAGATATTCATGTTTACTTTTTGTGTAGCCTCATTACATTTATGTACACATTTATTTTGATAATGCACAGTTGTGCTCAAAATTATTCAGTTACCACTGCCGTGTTGGAATAAAGTCCTATTATTACTGTTCCGATCATAAGTTGAGAGCCCCGAAGCAGGCACAAAGACAGCTTTTCTCGTAGCGATTTCTCTTTATTTTCAGTATATGTTGGATTGGGCCAGGCGAATTTACAAGGAGAGAAGCATAGTGGCGTCGTCTTGCGTAGCATTGAGGTCGATAGCCGAGCTGTCCGTAGAGGGGTGCAAAGCAAAGCTACGAGATGCGTGGTCGAGATCGTGATCATGGTCCGTGGTCGTGAGCGTGGTCATGGTCCTTGGGACAAAACAAGAGGTAGCAGATCGGACAAGGACGTAATGCGAGAAGGTACTTAACAGTGAACTGATTTAGACGATCCATCGCCGTGGTCCAGCTGTGGGTGTCTTAAATAGCTCTGTGATTGTGCTGAGCGGCACCTGCCACTGCTTAGCTCATCAGGTGCTGTACCTGTAATTGGACGACAAATGCAACCACTCTGGCCTGGGCCTGATTATTACAAGTTTGTACACACTAATTAAATGACAGAACCTTGTTAAAGAATATTCAAAAATAAATTATCAAGACACACTGATCCATAGATATTGCAATTGTACAATAATAGTAATGTAACTATGCCTCTGCATAGTTGAAACCAATGGAGTAAACAAAGGTAAGGATTCCGGCAAATGGCGTTTATCACAATGGAACACAGTATTAAAGACTTGTTGTCTTGATTGGTCGACAAGTTATAAGAACATGACATTCAAAGTAAGTCACAGGAGGAAGAAAGTTCCGAAAAAAAGATTGTGGAAATTTTACCATTCAAGTTCGAATCAGGGGCAGAATCATCATAAAACGGCACTAAGAGATGAGAAAAAACGAGAGACCCTGACTAATTGTCATTTGGTAACATTATTTATTTATTTTTTTACAAAAAAAATCTATATTGGGAGTTATAGTGGGTGTTGAATAATTATGAACACAACTGTATGTGCTGTAGTAATACAACAGAAGCTATAAAAAGTATAGAAGTTGAAATGAATTATTCCCATATGGATATTGTTGACCATGTGCACATCTTTTTCCCTACTGAACTATAATCTTCATTCAAATGATTCTGAAATTACTAAACATTGTGTTTTTTCCTCTGTCATAGAGTGTTGCATGTCCTTTTCTCATTGATCCTTCTTCTGGAGCCACAGAGTGGCTTTGTACACATCTCAAACAAAACCGACTTGAGATTATCAATCAACAGGTAAATATGTCCTCAATTTCCTTTGACAATAACTGTCAACAATTCATTCCCACTCAATTTTAAGTTAATTCCAGAAAATATGATCGTTGTTTCGAATTACATTTTAACACAAGTAACAAATTTCCAGTCTCAATACATTTATCAATATATCTGCACATTTCGCTGGTTTCAAACTGAATAGGAACACTGTGAAAATACTAGAACAGCCCACAAACAGATCCGACAAATAGTTTCAATGACAATTATATGGTGGTATGCAACAACAATGTAATATGAATACTATCCTATTTGGGACAGGACAAAACAATGCTTGGAATGTCAGTACTTATAAAGCAAGTCAGTTGCAAATCTTAGAGTGCCACATTAGTTATTACCTAAATTGTTTAAGACCCCTCTGAAATCCCTAATATTCTCACATTTGACTGTCCATAAAGGACAGTAACTTTATGACTGCTCTAGAGCTGGCAGTCAGATTTGGGAAAACTCTAATCATTCAAGAAATGGATGAAGTGGAGCCAGTCCTCTACCCACTCTTGCGGAGAGACCTAATTGCACAAGGTACATTTACAAAATACACGATGCCATAAATTTGTTTGTCATGAATGGTAGGTAACATATTTTTTCTTTTTTTTATACTTTTAACTGAGATCCACAATGCTCTTGAAAATAACATATATGATAATATAATATAAAAACATTCAAAAATGTTCTTTGGAATTTGTTGAAAACAATACTTTATTCTAAATTTTAATAAGCCTGCAAAAATTAAATCAATGAAAAGTATTTTAAAAAACTGCCAAGTAAATTAAAAAGCTTCAAAACTAAAAAAGAGAGGCAGCCATCCATCTGCAGGATTACGTGGGTATAATCAAAGAAACCAACCTTCAGCTATTGATCAGGTGACTCTCCCAAGTAATGCTCACGCTCACACTAAGAAAGGGGCTGTCTTTGATGAACATCCAGGCAGTCTCTAATTATTGAATTAAATTCAGTAGCCCAGTAGTTATGGCAAACCTCTGGTTTACCATAAGATTTTAATTCTATATCTCATATTAGGACAAAATTCTTGAGATCTTCATACATTTTCAACACTTATCTTTAAACAAATACAATAATCCCTTTAGTATCGCGATTAATGTAGCCCAGACATGGCCACGATTATCTAAAAGTCGCAAAGGAGTTCATAAATTTGGGCATTCGTATTTCAAGGTATTACTGTAGTAAAGTATGTAGTAATAATACAGTGATCCTACTTTGCGGTTTTTCGATTATCGTGGCCATCTCTACATTATCTGTGAAAAACGAGGAATTAGTGTATATCTTTGAAGGCTTAAGAAAATGTTGTGGCTGAAAAAAGTGAAGGCCAATCTAAAGTTTTTTAAGGATAGAAAATAACTGAATCCTTCATCTCTTTCCCTTTTATATCACGTGAATGCACTTGAACACAGGCCCAAGATATGTTGTACAGATTGGAGACAAGGTTATTGATTACAATGAGGACTTCCGCCTCTTCCTGGCAACTCGCAATCCTGCCCCCTTCATCCCCCCTGATGCGGTTTCTGTGGTTACAGAGGTCAATTTTACCACCACAAGGGCGGGCCTGCAAGGCCAGGTGAAAACAAAATACCGCTGTACTTCTATCATTATCACACTTTTTTTGTCTGACTGTGTCATGAGAATACAGATGATACTGTTTGTACCTATGTTTGTGATTAGCTTCTAGCGTTGACCATACAACATGAAAAACCAGAATTAGAGACAGAGAAAACAAGACTGCTTCAACAAGAGGAAGACAAGAAGATACAGCTTGCATTATTAGAGGAGACACTGTTGGAGGTACATCATAAACAAAGAAGAAAATGCTTGTTATTATGTTGGGGCTATTTGGCGGACGTTAAAGAGGGGGGCAAGTGCTTGGAAAACAGGAGAGCTGTTGTGAGAATTGTTTGCCTTCACAAAAAATACTTATCAAAACACAAATAAACAACAATAGTCATGGGGGGAGGTGGAGCCTATCCCAGCTGACTTTCGGGCACGAAGAGGAGGACACCCTGAACTAGTGGCCAGCCGATCACAAGTCACAAGGAGACGAGCAACCACTCACGCTCACACATACCAAGGGGCAAATTAGAGTGTCCAACCGGCCTATCATGCATGTCTTTGTAATGTGGGAGGAAACCAGAGTACCCGGATTTGAACCCAGGAAATAAATAATCACAATACAGCAGTACATGCTATATAACAAATCATGTTGTTCTGTCAAACCCTTCACCCTCCACTATCTTCATCTTAGACCCTGGCTACATCACAGGGGAATATTTTGGAGAACCGGGAGCTCATAGACAGTTTGAACCAAACTAAATCAAGCAGTGCGCTCATCCAGGAGTCACTACTAGAGTCACACCGGCTTCAAGCATTTCTCGACCAGGTAAGCTTACGCATTTAAAAGACTCAAGTCTCATAGTAGTGATCCATACCACTGAGGCCAAACATTATATATCCTCGCTATGTCTCACTGCGTTGCCTTTCTTAAACTAGACTATGAATATTTTCAGGCACCCTTGGGCAGCTGCATATGCTGAACATTGGTAGTTGCAAGTGTTCCTTTAAACACATCTCTGAGAAATGGGGCCAATTGTTTGCTCCCTGGACTCTTTCTTGTGCGTGCAATTTCTCTCTGATTATTAAACACTATTCATCTTTCCTCATTATTTCAGGCCTTTGGGCTACAGGAGGAATGGTTGAACATTTTTAGCTGTTCATGCAGAGCAACTCTGTCCTACCATCACCTGCATATTTTCTCAAGTTTCATTCTGTGTATTTAGTGTATATTTCTTGACTAACATACCCAAATGAGTGAAAATGGAGGAATATTTCATTATAAAGGCATGTTTGACATACACATGACACAAGTTGTAAAATAGTATATACCACTATACAGCCGCTTTAATTGACAACTTTAAATAAACAATGTTTTACTTACATTATTTATAATTATGTCCTTGTTGTTTTGTTTTGCTGTTCTTGTTTTCATGTCCATGTACTATGTATTGTTTTCAGGAACGAGGTGCCTACTTGCCTCTTGCAGAGAGCGCCAGCAAGATGTATTTTGTCATCACAGACTTGTCTAAGATCAACAACATGTACCGCTTCAGCCTTGCTTCATTTCTACGCCTCTTCCAAAGGGCTCTTCAGGCCAAGAAGGTGACTCGCTTGCCTTAAAAACAACCAAAATAATGACTTTGTAATTCCTTTGCCAGTATGATTCAAGTCAAAAGCCATTTTGAAGAACCATTTGGTCCTGAGGTGTTACTTAAGGATGTCTTAGATTCCAGTAAAACTTAATTACTACAGCAAATGCTGTTACAATCATCCATTTTACGTTTGCTTATCATCATAAGTGTCAAGGGGTTGCTGTGGCCTATCCCAGCTAATATTGTGCAAGCGGTAGAGTTGGTTGCCAGCTATTCGCTTTGGCACAGGGAGGTGGATAAACATCGATTTCTCACACTCATACCTAACAACAATTTGGAGTGTTCAACCGGCCAGGCATTCCAAAACATGCATGTTAGGCTACATGCATGTTTTGGAATGGCTGGCCGGACGTTTGGTCGTCGGACGTTTGGTCACCCGGACATTTGGTCGCCCGGACTTTTGGTCGGCGGACGTTTGGTCGCCGGACGTTTGGTCGCCCGGCCGTTTGGTCGCCCGGCCGTTTGGTCCCCCGGACTTTTGGTTGCCGGACGTTTGGTTGCCGGACGTTTGGTTGCCGGACGTTTGGTCGCCCGGACGTTTGGTCCATGTTGGTCGCTGGTCTTTTGGTCGGCAGTCAAATGGTGACAGAGAGTAAGTTCTGTTGAAAACAGCTCTCAACAAGAGTTTAATATCTAAATATCCACTGTTGATTCATGAGAGAGAGGTTAATATCTGAGTACTATTTAATATCTAAGTACTGTTGAAACCAGCTCTCAAAATTATATTCACAAGAGTTTGATATCTTAATATCTACTGTTAAAATGTTGAAGTACTTTAGATGGTCAAACTCCAATTAGAACAAAGTGACTGGGAAATGACTATACAACAGGCTGCATGCAGTATTATGCCCGACAAACCAAAAAGCTGTACGCAGCAGTCAATGAGCGTTTGAAAAAGGTGACCGAGGACTATGCAAATCCAGATAAATTCCTGGACAAATTACAAGCCTGCAAGCCTTTGCATACAATTTTACAAAGTCCTATTGTTTTCGATACCAGCAAAGCCATTGCTTACCATTTGTAAGCTTTATTGTTTTTAATAAAAACTCCCATCTGTGAATTCCCTTTGTACATAATTTGTAAGTTTGTATTTGTATTTTTTGTACAAAATTTGGAAATGTTACAGCTTCAATAAAAACACGACTGTAAATTTGCTTTCTTCTTTTTAGTACATTTTACTTATTACCTTTTCCTTTACTGTCAAAGTTCCGGGCCAAAGTATGCTAGACTTTTATTTGTTTGATAAAAATGACCATCTAAAGTATTTCAACATTGCAACAGTAGAAATTTAGATATTAAACTCTTGTGAATATCATTGTGAGAGCTGGTTTCAATAGTACTTAGATATTAAATAGTACTTAGATATTATCCTCTCCGTCATGAATCAACAGTAGATATTTAGATATTAAACTCTTGTGAATATAATTTTGAGAACTGTTTTCAACAGTACTTGCTCTCTGTCACCATTTTACTGGCGACCAAAAGACCGGGGACCAAACGTCCGTCGACCAAACGTCTGGCGACCAAACGTCCGAATACCTTTGGAAAGTGGGAGGAAACCGGAGTACTCAGGGAAAAACCCACACAAGCACCGGGAGAACATGCAAACTCCCAATTTACCTTTTTGAGACTTTTAAAAAATAAATGTTTTAATTCACATTGTAATGTTATACTTCTGATTCTTTTCTTTTAAAAGGCCTCTGAGTGTTTCAATAGATTAATTAAATAATTTTCAAAGGCAGATAGTGAGCACTCTAGTGCCATTTTACAGCCTTATAGATAGATGTACAGTTATGGTCAAAAGTTTACACACACTTATGAAGAACATAATATCATAGCTCTCTTGAGTTTCCACTTATTTCTACAACTCTGATTTTTCAGTGATTGGAACAGATAATTCTTTGTCACAAAAAACATTCACAAATTTTGGTTCTTTTATGATTTTATTGTGGGTTAACATAAAAAGTTATCAAATCTGCTGGGTCAAAAATATACATACAGCAACACTAATTAGCAATTTTGGTGAGTTAGAAAGTTGTCAGTGAAATGAGGTTCATAGCATGGACTCTTAACTTCTTGTGAGTGATTATGATTGACTAAAGCTGGTGACTTCTCTGAGGCCATTTAAATATGGCTCATTGGATGCAAACGCCCACAAATGCTACAATGGGAAAGTCAAAGAAACTCAGCATGGATTTGGAAAAAGTAAATCCTTGACTTGAACAAGTTAGGAAAGTCACTTGGAGCCAAAGCAGCTGCAGGTCCAGGAGCAACAGGGCAAACGTTTGTTTGTAAGTTTAAAGTGCATGGCGCTGTTCTGTCACTGTCACAATCAGGAAGAAAATGCATGATATCATCTGCTGCTGAGATAAAATTGGTCAGTAGGGTGAAGATTCAACAAAGAATCACCAAAAGCAGATCTGCCAAGAATTACAAGCTGCTGGCACACAGGTGTCAGTGTCCACATTCAAGCGTGTTTTGCATCTCCATGGACTGAAAGGCTGCCGTGCAAGAAGGAAGCCCTTGCTCCAAAAGCGGCACCTTAAGGCTGGACTGAAGTTTGCTGTTGATCACATGGACAAAGACAAGAACTTCTGGAGGAAAGTTCTGTGGTCAGACGAAATATAAATCGAGCTGTTTGGCCACAATGCCCAGCAATATGTTTGAAGGAGAAAAGGTAAGGCCTTCAACCCCAAGCACACCATGCCTACCGTCAAGCACGGTAGTGGTAGTATTATGCTGTGGGGCTGTTTGGCCACCAATGGAAATGGTGCTTTACATACAGTAAATGGGATAATGTAAAAGGAGGATTACCTTCAAATTCTTCAAGATAACCTAAAGTCATCAACCCGAAGATTGGATCTTGGGCACAGTCAGGTGTTCCAACACGAAAATGACCCCAAACACACACCAAAAGTGGTAATGGAATGGCTAAATCAGGCTCGAATTAAGATTATCGAATGGCTTTCTCAATGTCCTGACTTGAATCCCATTGGGACATTGTGGACAATGCTGAAGAAACAAGTCTGCCAGAAAGCCAACAAATTTAACTGAACTGCACCAATTCTGTCAAGAGGAGTGGTCAAAGATTCAACCAGAAACTTGCCAGAAGCTTGTGGATAGCTACCAAAAGTGCCTAATTGAAGGAAAAATGTCCAAGGGACATTTTACCAAATATTAGCGTTGCTGTATGTATATTTTTGACCCGGCAGAGTTGATCAATTTTTTCTGTTCACCCATAATAGTCATTAAAAAAAATCATGAATGTTTTTTGTTACAAAAAAGTATCTGTTCCAATCAATCTATCAGAAAAAAAATCAGAGTTGTAGAAATAACTGGAAACTCAGGAGAGCCAAAACATTGTTCCTCACAAGTGTATGTAAACATTTGACCACAACTGTATACATCGACAAATTATCCGACCTGTTTTCATGAATCTCTTTCAAAACCTAATTGTATTAATTTATAATATATTTTCTATCTCTATATGTCCTCTCCTTGTCTATTGTATAGTTATGGGATTTTGTATACATAGATTTATGTGATGCTAAAAGGAGAGCTGTCGCCGTCGAATGCTAACGAACAACATTTAAGGTTTTTTGTTGTTGTTGTTTTTTTGTCAATATATACACAATGCGTATGTTCTCCTAAGGAGCAACCAGGTTGGATAGGATTACAAATGAGAGAATAATTTAATAATAATAATAATTAACAACAATCTTCATTTTTACATTCCTCACTTGTAAAATCATCATGCTTGAGATGGGGAACAAATGAGGGATGTGTAACTGTACACTCAAGACCAATTCAGTCAAAGACAAGAAATCTTGAAATCTTTATCCAGTGAATTTTTTCCAACTCTTTTTATCAGTCATTTTCTTGTCTCATTATATTAACGTGTATTTCTGTATACCCCAGGAAGCAAGTAATACTGAGTCCAGGATCATTGCATTGAAAACAAGCTTGAAGAATATGGTGTACGAGTATGTCTCTCGTTCACTTTTCAAGGTGATATTTCACACACGCACCCACTTGCACACAGAAATTCCATGAGTAAGCCAGTATCTCCACTGCAGACCTGCATATTGTTGTCTGTCGTGTCTACAAACACTAAATCTAATGCACCACCATAATATATATAAATTACCTCATCCAAAAAGAGAAAAATATTATTAAATTCAAAGCCTTTATTGTCTTAAGGATAATGAGATTTAAACCTCAATGGTGAAATGCACAAATAAATATTAAGTAGTCTACATATTATGTAGTAAACAACATAAATTAGTCCACAAAGATAAGTCATCAACATGAATACGTGCCCACATAAATAAGCAGGGACTAAAGTGACCAAAGTAGATAGCAGCCTATGGAGTTTTAGTTAAAGTAAAAGATAAGACATTAGTCTTGATTAGGTCCTCTTAGGTGTAGAACTCAAGCTGAGTATGGTGACGGCTCTAGGGAAAAATATGTCTTTGAGTGTTTTTGTTTTGGCTGTTATTGTACTGTAGCCCCTGCCAGAGGGCAGCGAGTTGAAGAGGTAGAAGCTGGTAGGTGTATTGTCTTTTATGATGACCTGCCTAGGAACCAGGATTTGTCGATAGTGGACAGGGGAGGTAGGGGGCAGTTGATGATGATTTCGGCTGTGTTGATCACTCTTTGCAGTCTTTTCCTGTCGTCTTCTGTGCAGCTTGAGTGCCACACTGACCCAGTGTGGGTCAGCATGCTCTCAATGGCTGACCAGTACAAAGTCACCAGCAGGTTGGTGTTTAGTTCCTCCTTCTTGAGTACTCTCAGGAAATGTAGCCTTCTTGACGAGTGCTGTTGTGTTTGCTACGCAAGTGAGGTCAGCAGAGATATGGACCCCCAGAAATGTGAAATTCTCTACCCGCTCGCCACGTTTGCCATTGAGATACAAGAGGGCAGGAGGGGCCTTGTTCAGTCGGAGGTCCAGAATCATCCCATCTCCTTTATGAACCAATTTATCCTCATTAGAGTCATGGGGGGTGCTGAAGCCTGACCCAGCTGACTCCGAGCCAGAGGCGGGGGGCACCCTAAATCGGTGACCAGTCGATCGCAGGGCACAAGGGGACAGACAACCATACACACACACACTCATACCTAGGGGCAATTTAGAGTGTCCAATCAGATTACAATGCATGATTTTGGAATGGAGTAAACTGGAGTACCCAGAGAAAACCCACGGGGGCCCCGGGAGAACATGCAAACTCCACACAAGTAGACCGACCTTGGATTCGAACCCAGGACCCCAGATTTGTGAGGCCGATGCGCTAACCACTCGCGTCACCGGGCCGCCCCAGTCCATAATCAGTTTTCCGGTTTTGAAACCGTTCAGCAGCAAGTTGTTGAGAGCGCACCACTCACTGAGTCTAGGGACCTCATCTTTGTAAGCTGTCCCATTTCCCTCTGTGATCATTCCCACCACTGTTGTATCATTTGCAAATTTCTCAATTATGTTCTCAGGGTGTGTGAGTTTTCAGTTGTGTGTAAGGCCAGTAGAAGAATGGACTCAGCAAACAACGTTTGGGCGTGCAGGTGCTTAGCATGCTGGCATATGAGAGGTGGCAAACCAGCTTCACGTGCTGGAGTCAGATGACCAAAAAGTCCTTAACCTCCTAAGACCCAAACCCATGCATTTTTATTTTCTCTTTAATAAGTAATAATTGGGACCTGATGAGTGCAAAAACGAAAAATTATCTTTTTAGATTATGTAGTTTCTGAGAAAAATTATGTCCACATCATGTATGGACGGCAGGTCCTAGGAGGTTAATCCAGGAGCAGGCGGAAGGTGTGAGCCCCAGATTGGTCAATTTGGGGATAGGAATCCCCTGAACTGTAGTCGATGAAGTCTGTTCATTACATGCTAAAGGAATCCAGTGGGTCAATTTCATCTATTTCTGCAGTATATTGAAATACAATTTTCAAATATACACAATATTTAGGTACCCAGGATTTAGCGGGACTCTTCATGTTCCAAAGCTCCCAAAATGAATAAGTAATGTAACCCCTTCATTTTAATACGTTATCCTGACATCCGGCCAACACATTTGGAAATCTACCATTTAAGTATACACTCCATTTAGCCTGAAAAAGAAAGATTTGGACACAAGAAACAAATATTAGGTGGTATCTATAAATTAATCTGCCTTCAGAGAAGATTTTATATATTCTCTACCTAGCACAGGTGATTCAGTTGAATGTGCAGGATTTGCTAAATATCTTATCGTTAGATGTTGCACTCTTGCACTTGAGTATCGTAAGAAACTGCTTTTCTCATGGTGGTCTAATTCAGTAATGTTAAGTGTACTTTACCCTATTAATTGAATGATCTAATTTCCCTGTCAGAGAAACGATGTGCATTGTAGCTTACCGCCAGGCTGGTGTGGCAATCTAGCAATGAGGATATTCTTGGTTTTTGCAAATTTTGTAAATTTATACAGTAATACTCAGGAACCAAGGACCGTTTCTTTAGGTTGGCTGTAATTCCTTCCCAAACAACCATGTTTTTGTCTCTTTTAAAATGTATATTGTACTTTATTGTCTTGTATTTTTCAGGCTCACCAGTTAATGTTTGCGATACACTTTACCAAAGGCATATGCCCTGAACTTTTCCAGGAAAATGTGAGTATGCTCACCTGTATGTTTTATGAAGGATTTCTTAAAACAATTTCAACAAAACCTTTTCACCCAATGTCAGCCAAACATAATAACAGTTTTGCTTTAGGAATGGGAAGTCTTCATTGGCTCCATTGTTGGGGAAATTTTCAAACAAGAGGTAAGTATTTTCTTTTTAAATACAGTAGTACCTCTACATACGAGCTTAATTCCCTCCGGGATTGAGCTCGTATGTCGATCTTCTCGTAACTCGAACGTCGTTTCCCATTGAAATTAACTAAAAAGGAAATAATTTCTACCAACCCTCTGAAAAAAACACCAAAAACAGCATTTTGGAAAAAATGTTTTATTTCTTCTACTTTGCCAATTTATTAACAAAGTAACACATAACTAGTGATTTAATAGTAATAAAATGTGTTTAATAAAACTAAAATTAAACAGATTTCGCGGACGGTACTGAGAGGGACATAGAGGCAGGCGGGGAGGGGGGGCAGGGAGCTTTACACGGCATTGCACTCGTAACAGAACTAACAAATTTAAATTATTTTGGATTAATATACACAGACACACTCAAACATACATTTAATGTAACTTTACACAAAACTGAATTCTAATTTAGTTAGCCGGGTTAGCTGTTTGTCACGCCCCCACCCTCACGTTTGCTACTGATGGGCTGTTTGCTGCTGTTTCCCTTCAAAATATTCTGAAAATGATGCACACAAATGTCCTCACAATAGGATAACGCACGACCACTTGCCAACAAGAAGTAGTCTTGAATTAGGGATCGCTCCGTTGACAGAAGCTAACAGGCTAAGAGGGGGAAAAAAAGCATTGAAAAAATGCAACGCTCGGCTCAGTGTTCTCAGAGACGTTACAAAGAGGTATAGTTGCCACCAGAGATATTACACGAGGAATTGCGGGGGAGGGAGCCAGTGCCCCTGATGTTCTTATGTGCAGCCAACGAGAAGTAATATACTATACTGCTCGTATTAGCGATCGCTCCGGCATTCGCGCGACGTAAAAAAAAACACACAAAAATGCAACACTCCGCCCAGTGCTCATAGTTATTTGTTATATACGAAAGACATGTAGCAAAAAAAGACTGCGCTTCATTGATGAACAGCCTCTCATGTATTGGCCACCTGGCTTTCTCGCATCTCAAATTTTTTCTCGTATCTACAGATAATTATTTTTTCCAAATTTCCCTCGAATCTCATATATAGAGGTACCACTGCAGCCACTTACTGCATCCATCTTTTTCCATTATGTCAGGAGTTCCCATATTGGATTGATCAGGAGAGACACAGATCAGTGGCAGTTTTCAAGGTAAAACCTAAATTAAATTTACCAGACATAATGTAGACATAATTTTTGTGTGTGATTGGTAGGCACATTCTAACTTTACTTAAGCCTTAGTTAACATCTGTTGTCGCTCCTTCTCAGGCGACTTTCACAGCTCTCTATCAGTCCCTGTGTTTGGGTGACTCAGACCTTTGGCTGTCCTTTGCACGGAGCTCACACTGTGAACAAGAAATTCCAACTTCAGTTGCCAAGAAAATTACTCCTTTCCAGCAGGTCAGATTTTACTTTGATAATAATGTACAGTCATGGGCAAAAGTTTAGAGAATTATATTACATTTTCACAAAGTCTGTTCCTTCAAGGGTTTTTGGTGTCTGCCAGGTGTTTCTACGGTATGATGACATACAAATAAAAGCATTTCACAAGTATAAAAAAGCTTTTATTTCCTCCCACATTCAAAAAACATGCAAATTTGGCTTATTGGAGACTCTAAATTGCCCCTAGATATCAGTGTGAGCGTGAATGGTTGTTTGTCTCCTCGTGTCCTGCGATTGGATTGGTTTGGATTGGATTGGATAACTTTTCATCCCGTATTCGGGAAATTTCGTTTTGACAGTAGCAAGAAAGAGGGGAGGGGGGGTGCAGATACAGAAAAAAAAACAGTTACAAGTTAGACAGTACAGTCGCAAATGCCACAGGACAACAAAGCACAAAGCAAAGAAGATGGGATCATTAAGAATCACCAAATCAAATCATTAAGACATAAAAGCAGCAAAAACGAACAAGACTGGACACAGCTACCGCCACCAGCTGCTTCTTGAACGGC
>NC_135515.1:12560000-12617500 GCF_051989575.1 Stigmatopora nigra
GTTAAGGTCTATGGAAGAGCAATATGTCAATGATTATTATCACTCACAATTATCCAATTCCAGAAAGAACTAACAGATAGAGACGATCCGGCGACGTGGTGGAGACCCAGCTGTGATCTTAACTGCAGGCACCTGCCAGTGTTCCACCTATTTGGTGTTGGCCCTTTAATTGGAATGTAGACACTCCTCTCACATGCCCAGCTCGGGACCTAACAATTGTATAGGGAAGTCTTTTCTTAAGCAATTATACACTATGTTGCAGCTTGTAACAATTCACTGCATCAACTTGTTGAACGGCAAATGAGTCCAACAATGGAGTGGAAGTCAGTACTTGCAAAATTATTAGTCTGTTTCTAAGAGGGCAGCAGATTTACTGATAAGAATAAGGGAGCACAGTATAGACGCACTGTGTGTATTTGTGTTTTTGGCAGTAAATCGGTATGCTAATGAGGCATGATCCGTAATCCACTTACAACTAATCTCATGCAATCCTTTCAGTCTAGAGCTAGACTGCTCGCACACAGTCATGCTTTGATTAACACAAAAAGAATATTTGGGAAATGCCCCCATGAATCATTTTTGAATATATGACAGTCACCACATATCTCGGCCTGTGTTCATAGACAAGCCATTTAGTATGTCCAGATACAATTCACCCCAGCACAGAAAGAACATGAAAACTCCATATAGGGACATCAGAATTCACCAATGATTTTAACTTTTGATCTAAAAACCAAGGCAGACATGCTTATAACCATGCTGCTTCTATTCTCTTATTCATAGATTCATTTTCTAAAACGCTTATCCTCATGGAGGTGCTGGAGTCTATACCAGCCAACTATGTACAGTAGGCAGGGAACACCTTGTTTTCTCTGGGTTCCTTCCCTCATCAAAGGACAATAAGGCAAATAACCATTAACATTTAGACTTCTAAAGCCACTCTGCCATGCGTGGTTTGGGATTTGGAAGTAAACCAGTGTACCCTCAGAAAACATGCAAACTCCATACAGGAACATCAGAATCCGTTGCAATAACCACTGCCATCCATGGTGCACTGAGCCACCTCGAGAAAAGGGGGAGTTATGTCAGAATGCTCTTCATTGAGTACAGCTTAGCCTTTAACACCATGAACCCGGACATTCTTATCCACAAGTTGGCCAACTTGGGGCTCCCACCTGCGGGTGCGCGCGCGTGTGTTAGTGCACTTGCATATTTTTTTTAATGCTCCCATTGTTTATATACAAGCTAGTTGGTAAAATTAAGTCTTACTTTAAGTTGCTTTGGCGAGTCAGCTAAAGGGTTATCTGATACATTTTCTATCAGGATCTTGACCATCTGTGTGTGTTTGGATGGGTGGTCTTCACTACATTTGGCAGAAGCCACTAAAGTATCCTTGGATGCTTCCTAAAAGTCACTATATTCTGAGAGCGCCTGTCAGGCTGTTTGTGTGTGGTTGAATTTTTGCATTTATTAGGATACTCATTAATTCATTTTCTTAACCACCTATCATCACAAGGGTCGTGGAGGGTGATGCAGCCTATCCAATCCAATCCAAAAGCAAACAACCCTCGATAGGTTGCGTCTGAGAGTCAGGGTGGAGGCGGGGAAAATAGAGACAACCCGAGAGTAGAAAGTTATCAATATTGAAAACAAAATTAGAATTAAGTTAGTGTAAGGTTAGATTAAATACATTTTTGAGTGTATCTGCATCGTAACCCAAGTTAATTTAAATTAGTTTATGTTATGTTATGAGCACGTTGTCATGCAGAAAGTCTCCCCCCCTTTCCCCCTTTCTCTGTCACTCTCTCTCCCTTCTGCAAAATCTGTCTAACTTTAGAACTATTAAACACATTTTAGTTATAATAAACCATTGGTTATTTGTTACGTATTTAATAGATGGCGAATTACAACATATAAAAATGTTTTTCCAATCCAGTATCTTGTTTTTGTTTTTTTAGAGGATTAGAACAAATTAATTTGTTTTTAGTTAATTTCTATGGGTTACGAGAAAATCGACATACAAGCTTAGTCCCGGAATGCAATAAGCTCGTTTCTCAAGGTACCACTGTATAACTATTTCAAATCAACTCCTGGTCAAATTGTAGCTTGAATGCGTGTGATAATTTGTGCCCTGCCCTTAAAAAATATCACAAAACATTTTTTCTTCCTCTTTCTCATTTTCCCAGGTTTGAAGCAACTCTCTCCTCCCCCTCTGAACCTGAGGCGTCTTTATGCGGAAACATTGGAGTGGGAACCGTTGCTGATCATCACCTCGCCGGGGGCTGACCCTTCCCAGGAGCTTGCTGATCTTGCCACAGACACCATGGGTCGGGAACATTACCATGAGGTAAAGAGCGAAAATTAAAATTCAGTAATAGCAAATGTGGCCTGGCGGCTTGTGTTCTTAGCATGTTGGCCTCACAGCTCTGCTTGTGCCCTGCGATCGGCTGGCCACCGATATAGAGTGTCCTCCGCCTCGCGCCCGAAGTCAGCTGGGATTGGCTCCAGCACCTCCCGTGACCCTAGTGAGGATAAAGTGGTTCAAAAAATGAATGAATAATAGAAAATGGACACAGATATTTTCTATGATATTTAAATTTATATATGTATAGCTTTGGCAGTAACTAGCTACAGTTCCAAAATTGATTGTTTTTTTTACATAGCTGTAATTGCAAAATTAGTTAATTTGACAGACCTCAGTTCAAATCAGATATGTATTTATTTAATTAATAATCAGTGGTGTACAGTAATCCCTCAAATATTGCGGTTAATGTAGACCAGACATGGTCTTCATTGTTGAGTCTGAGTAGAAAGCGGAAGACAGGGGAGTGGCTTTTGCTTATGAGTTACAGTGTGTGCTTTTAACTTTTTTTAACTTATAAAATTATGTTTTTAAATAAATAAAAGCAGATAAAATTCAGGAAGAAGTGAATTCGCCATCAGTGAAGTTGCGATAATCTAGGGAAGACTGTAATCACCTAACATACCCACTAACTCTGAATTGAATATTTCATAACATTTCCTTTATTTGGTGCCCTGTTTGAGTGTGGTCATTGTCTGCCCAGATCTCAATGGGTCAGGGACAAGCTGATGTGGCCTTGGCAACACTCAGAGAATGTTCCCGAAATGGAGAGTGGCTCTGCTTGAAAAACCTTCATCTTGTAATAGCTTGGTTACCTCTCCTGGAAAAAGTAAGCATTCTGTCTTGTTCTTGGTGTCTGTTTTTTTGTGGTATTTCTTTTTAGATGATATACACTTGATGTATTTATGTAAGGGTTTTCTACTGTATGTATGTATGTATGTATGTGTGTGTGTGTGTATATATATATATATATATATATATATATATATATATATATATATATATATATATATATATATATATATATATATATATATATATATATATATATATATATATATATATATATATATATATATCTTTCTCTTAAATGGCCTCTGAGTGTTTCAATAGATTAATTAAATATTTTTCAAAGGCAGATAGTGAGCACTCTTAAGTGCCATTTTACAGCCTTATAGATAGATGTACAGTTGTGGTCAAAAGTTTACACACACTTATGAAGAACATAATATCATAGCTCTCTTGAGTTTCCAGTTATTTCTACAACTCTGATTTTTCAGTGATTGGAACAGATAATTCTTTGTCACAAAAAACATTCATGAAGTTTGGTTCTTATATGACTTTATTATGGGTTAACAGAAAAAAGTGATCAAATGTGCTGGGTCAAAAATATACGTACAGCAACACAAATTAGCAATTTTGGTGACTTAGAAAGTTTTGTCAGTGAAATGAGCTTCATAGCATAGCCTCTTAACTTCTTGTGAGTGATTAGGAGTGACTAAAGCTGGTGACTCTGAGTCCATTTAAATAGGGTACATTGGATATAAATGCCCACAAACGCTACAATGGGAAAGTCAAAGGAGCTCAGCATGGATATGAAAAAGCAAATCCTTGACTTGAACAAGTCAGTAAAGTCACTTGAAGCCATTTCAAAGCAGGTGCAGGTCCCAAGAGCCACAGTGCAAGTATAAAGTCTATGGCACTGTTTTATTACTGCCACGATCAGGAAGAAAAACGCAAGCTATCACCTGCTGCTGAGAGAAAATTAGTCAGGAGGGTGAACATTCAACCGAGAATCACCAAAAAGCAAACCTGCCAAGAATTAGAAGCTGCTGGAATGCAGGTGGCAGTGTCCACAGTCAAGCGTGTTTTGCATCTCCATGGACTGTGAGGCTGCCGTGCAAGAAGGAAGCCCTTGCTCCAAAGGCTCAACTGAAGTTTGCTGCTGATCACATGGACAAAGATAAAACCTTATGGAGGTAAGTTCTGTGTTCAGACGAAATAAAAATCCAGCTGTTTGGCCACAATGCCCAGCAATATGTTTGGAGGGGAAAAGGTGAGGCCTTTAACCCCAAGTACACCATATCTACCGTCAATCACTGTGGTGGTAGTATTATGCTGTGGGGCTGTTTTGCTGCCAATGGAACTGATGCTTTACAGAGATTAAATGGGATCATGAAGGAGGAGGATTACCTTCAAATTCTTCAAGATAACCTAAAGTCATCAGCCCAAAGATTGGGTCTCGGGGACTATTGGGTGTTCCAACAGGACAATGACCCCATACACACATCAAAAGTCGTAATGGAATGGCTAAATCAGGCTAGAATTAAGGTTTTTGCATAACTCATCACTCATAATCACTCACAAGAAGTTAAGAGGCTATGCAAGAAGTTAAGAGGCTATGCTATGAAGCTCATTTCACTGACACAACTTTCTTAGTCACCCAAGTCCTCACTGCAATCCCATTGAGAACTTGTGGACAATGCTGGAGAAACAAGTTCATGTCAGAAAGCCATCAAATTTAACTGAACTACACCAATTCTGTCAAGAGGAGTGTATTGGATTGGATAACTTTATTTATCCTGTATTCGGGAAACTTCATTTTGGCAGTAGCAAGGGTGATTAGACTGAACAACAAAGCAAAACCACAAAGCAAATCAAAGTAAATGGGATCACCAAGAATCACCAAATCAAATCATCAAGACAGAAAGCAGCAGAAACACAAAACGAGCAGAGTGGATCGGGCTACCACCGCCGGCTGCCACCTGGACAGAACCCTCTTGGTTGTGGTAGCTAAAACGGATACAGACTCAAAAAGACGTTGCCGAGTTGGACAAAAACTCGAACCAAGCACAGGAAGTCCTCCACAAGATGGTGGGACCGAGGCAGAGAACATGCAGAGTCACTCCTCCAAGCTCATCCGCACAGTTCCTCCGTAGTCTCTAGCTGAAGAGAAAACAGCAGCTGAGCAGAACTCCTTGACTCCGCTTCCGGCCCGGTAAGCGTCGACAGCTCTTCCAGCTTTTCCCTTGATGGAATTGTTGGTCAGAAGTGTTGCTTGATCCCCCGGCACTTTTGTCCAGCTCCGAATTTCCAGCGGTAATTGAGGTGTTGCCCCTTCTGCTGCGCATCGCAACAGCTAGTCCCATGTGCATGACAGCGTAGGTATGGCTGAATGGTTCCAAAAAAGAAGCAGCAGAAAAAAAGCCAGTTTAACAGAACAAAGAAAGTTGCAAAAACACCAAAGCAAAAAGTACAAAGTACAAAGCAAAGTAAAAGGAATGTATTAAGAAATACTAAAATGTAATTAGAAAAAAAGATAGATCTGTAAAATACAAAAAACAAATAATATTGGACAGAGCTTCTACCAATGTCTTCCTTGTGATGGCGACATCAAAGAAGATTCAACCAGAAGCTTGCCAAAAGTTTGTGTATGGCTACCAAAATCGCCTAATTGAAATGAAAATGGCCAAGGGACATTTCACCAATATAATATTTGCTGTATGTATATTTTTGACCCAGAAGATTTGATCACTTTTTTTCTGTTCATCCATAATAAAGTCATAAAAGAACCAAACTTCATGAATGTCTTTTGTGACAAGGAAGTATCTGTTCCAATCACTCCAGAGAAAAATCAGAGTTGTAGAAATAACCGGAAACTCAACTCAATTTATTTTGGACTGCTGTATGCTTTGGTGAAGCCGCATATGAAACTGGTGGTGAAACCGGTCGCTTTAACAAGGTTAAGAACCACTGCTCTATCACTTACGTGTATGTCTACAACAGTTCTTGACAGTCCTCGTACTTTTTAATGGGGACAATCTCATAACTATAAATCTTCTGGGTAAAGTCTTCTTAAAATAGTCAAGACCTTGGAACGAACAACCCCATTTTTAAATACAATGAATTGTTTTTGTTGCACAAATTGACTACATCCAAAAATGTCTTTCAAAATCTATTTTTAATAAGATTCTTGAGTTTCCTGTTTTTGTTGGTTTATTTTGCCCTTTTGGTGCTCCCTTTTACTTAATTTACGTGTTCCATGCTTGCTGTGTCACCCACTTTGTCAACATGTGTCTCCTGTTGTTACAGCAGATTTATTTAACACTGTTTACGTGTCCTTTTTTCCGATGTAGGTTTGTATTTTGTTTTATTCATGTCACTGCACCTTTCCTTGCGTTTTGTTTGGTATTGTGTGTGGCAGGTCAACTCTAGGAGGTACAGTTGTTGGGTCTAAAATGTGTGTGGGGAGGGGTTTCACAAGCATGTGTGATTGTGTCCACGCATGTTTTTCCCTCACTATGGCATTTTTCCATGGCACAGAATTTTTTTTTTCTCGTGTTTCCCTCCCATGTGTTTTCCAAGTTGAATATTTTGTGCTGCAGTAACACCTGTGAACTATATACCTGCTTTCTGCCCCTGTTCATAACTCTATTTCTTTGTTTATATTTTACCCATCAACCGATGTGGTCTCGGCAGTCAGCCTTGAAATGAAAAACTGCCGCGACAAGAGACTGACAAAGGCAGTGTGAGAAGAGTAATTCAGATGAAAGGATGAGGAATGAACAAAATTGATGTTATGAAAGGAGAAAAATGGACATATAAACAGAAGCATTTGCCCGGTGTAAAGACCAGTATTGTTCAAGAAAAGAGACATTTATTGTTACCTCTCTGAAAAGTAATCAAATTAATACAAATTAGAAGTTACAGTAAAAAAGTAGTTTCGCTATGTAACGTAACACACATAACTGTGTCAGTTCCAACGCTGATCTAGACATAAACCAAAGTCCACCTTACCGCTTAACTATTCCGTTTAAGCCATTTATATATTTGTATGTCAAACATATTACAACAAGTGTTTGTCAATGCGAAATGTTGAGAACAAGGAGTTTAAAGCTATACAGGAACATAATGAACTGAAGGAGTTTTGTGACCGTTAGATGTTTCCATTATATTTTCAACCATGAATGTTTTAGAGAATAAGATGTGAATGTTAGGAATAATCCAAAATGATGGAATGATATAGTGTAAGTATCTGACTGTGTATGATGACAAGATTTCTAAGATTACAAGTAGAGGAATATTCTTATGATTCATACCCATAGTATCACTGTAGATTGTACACATGTATACGTTTTTGGTGACTTTTAGATTGGCCAGAAAACTGAAATAAGTATTTAAACTGGCAGTCTTGTCTCTCCTCCTGACAATGTTGAGATTCTGAGTTCGAATCTTGGCACACTCCACTGTTCTAATTCTCTTCTCACTGCATATGTTCCAAAAATGTGCATAGTAGCTTACCAAGACCCTGTAATGGATGGATTATCACAGTAGCTCGCTATTTTGCAAATGTTAAATCTATATTTTTTGCCCCTTTGTGTAGTAGATGTGGTGTTTCCACATATGGGCAAAACAAAATAACACAAACTATTTATAACCCCAATTGACTCAGCTAAATTGGCGTATTCAAACTACCTACTCCAGATGATTGGATAAGGAATCAATAGTAAAGGAAAAGAAGCATATACACAATACTTCTAATTGTGGACTCTTTTCTCAGGAGCTGAATTTGCTTCGTCCTAAAGAAGGGTTCCGTCTCTGGTTGACATCAGAGATTCACCCCAGATTTCCTCCCATATTGCTGCAATCCAGCCTCAAGATTACCTATGAGGTACAAATTGTCACATTTTTCTCCATACAAAATGTCTATCCTTATGCAATAGTTTACATCCTCCACTGGCTGTTGAATTTGGCAGTCTTAATTCCTGTTTGACACCAGTTTAAATGGTTTGAATATAATGTGATGGTGATTTTTTTCAGACTGTACAAACAATGCATCTGAAGAATCTTTGGCCAGCCATGCATACACATGTCATGTCATTTTCTGAACCGCTCTAGGGTCACACAGGGTGCTGGCGCCTATCCCAGCTGACTTGGGCTTGGGTTCAAACCTGTGTGGAGTTTGCATGTTCTCCTGTGTGGGTTTTAACCCGGGTACTCTGGTTTTCTCCCACATTCCAAACACATGCATGGTAGGCTGATTGGACACTCTAAATTGCCCCTAGGTATGAGTGTGAGCGTGAATGGTTGGTTGTTTCCTTGTGCCCTGTGAATTGCTGGCCACCAATTCAGGGTCTCCCCCGCTTCTGGCCCGAAGTCAGCTGGGATAGCATCCAATAATATACTAAAACAATTTCTTCTACCTTTCACTATTTATAAATATTACTGGATATGCAAGTTGGCACCCAGGAAACAACCCATATTCATGACTTTTCTCAAAAGCATAAAGGGTTGATGAAAATTTGACCGATTCACATTCCCACTTGGTGGAGTCCTTTTTTGTTCTATTGTATATTAACTGTTCGGAAATGTAAATGGTAGCCCTTGGAATATAATTTTCTCAAATTTACAATTTATTTTTCTTAAGTGCTCGTTGTTCATTTTTAATTGTTATTCTCGTCATTTAGAGTTCATTTGGAAGTATTTTGGAAATTTAGATGGTAGCCACTGGAATACAATTTGAAATCTCATAAGTGCACTATTTCCCATTTTGAATGTATATTCTTGTAATTTAGAGTTAATTTAATTGTCTAATTTGTCAATATCTTTAAAAGAGAATACCAAATAATATGATTGAATCAAAACCATATTTAAACTTACTTTTCATATTTGCATAGATGCACACCTATAATATGCAAGGGTCCTTTGGTTGAACCTCAGCAAGCAAATTTCAAAATCTCGTGTTACGTCTGAACTCATATCTTATGCCTGCATTCAGGATCCTCCTGGGTTAAAGAGGAATTTGTTAAGGACTTATGAGTCCTGGACACCGGAACAGATCAGTAAAGGTATTTTCCTGCCGGGACATTTCTATTTAAATACACTGGAGTATGATTGCAAGGACAATATTTTTTTGTTTTGTTTTTTTTAATTTAGCTGGGATACTTGCTCGTTCCCAGGCTCTCTTCTGTCTAGCATGGTTCCATGCTGTGTGCCAAGAAAGGCGTAACTACATACCTCAGGTAAATCAAACCCGCATATGCACATTACATTACAATCTACTATCTGAGGTGGTAAACAAGATACAGATGAATAACTGTAAAAGTTTGCAGAGTGAGTCCCTTGCAGCAACAACGAAAAAACTGTCATTTTCAACTGTATTCCAAGGAATTAAGAAAAAAAACATCCAGCTATGTTTTAACATTACTGTAATATATTTTTCCAGATCGGTCAATAATTTAGAAAGGGAGTGCGCAGATGTGTGGGGGAATCTACATTTATTCAGCTGTGGCTTTGATGCTGTCTGTGAAACCATTTTACCTTTCTCAGAATACACTGTTATTACCTTAACCTCCTACACATTGAGCCACTGTAGCAAATGTGTGAAATTATTTGATGAGTTACTTTTGATTTGAAGTGAAATATATGATAGGTAATTCAACAAAATGTTCTATTGCACATTTAGGTTAGGGGGGGGGGGGGAGTTTATTCAAGATGACTTTGTGTGGGACTTGCCGTTCAATCAGCCATAAACCTCAAACAGTATTAACGATCTTCAATTCAAACAAATAGTACAAACAATTTTAATTCTTCAATATACTTATCCTGTTCAAACCTGGCTTGCCTGGTGGGAAAGTTGTTAGCGCACCAGCCTCACAGGTGTGAGATTCAGGGTTCAATCCTAGATTTTGACCTTTCTGTGTGAAGTTTGCATGTTCTCCCGGGCTTGCATGCGTTTTTTTCCTTGGTACTCCGGTTTCCTCCCACATCCCACAGATGTAAGGTAGGGTTAGGGGGAAGCTAAATTGCCCCTAGGCATGTGTGTAAGCATTAATGGATGTCCTTCTTCTTGTGCCCTGCGATTGGTTGCCCACCAATTTAGTGTATCCCCACCTGGTGCCCGCAGTTGGCTGGGTTAGGCTCCAGAACCCCCCACGACCCTTGCGAGGATAAGCAGTACATATATTAAATGAATGTTTAAACATGGGATTGAGATATCCATTCACACGTCGGGATTTGGCCACCCAAAGGCGCGGTGTTTGTTTCGCCTGAGTTCCGCTCAGGCAGCGTGGGTTTAATTTCTTACTCATTGGCAGTGTAATTTTAAGTGCAAAGTGTTCTCTGTCTGTATGCATGCCCTACAACTGACTGGCGACCTATTTAGGATGTATTCTGCTTTTTGCCAAGAGTCAGCTGGGATAGCCTGTAAATTCACGAGTCGCCGCTCTTTGTTTCGTCAATCATTTGCTGAAACCTAGGGGATGCTCTGATGTGAAATTTAAATTCTATGCAATTGGCTCTCTTTTTCTATCAAATTAATAATACTGTAGAGCTATTGTTCTCCATCTAACTATTGTTACTAAAACGTATATTTGTTCTTCGTTTTTGATCAAATAAAAAATATATAATAATTCCAAATGTAAATTGCACTGGAGTAAAAGTTGCTCCCCCCGACCAAACTATTAAAAAAACAAAAACTGACTTATATTTCAGAAAATATGGTATTGATGTCATATGAAAAAATTCAAAGGAAGGTGAAAATCAACACAATACAATATGACTAAACAGATTAGTGGTACCTCGCGATACGAGCTTAATGCGTTTCGGGACTGAGCTCGTATGTGTATTTACTCGTAATTCAAACGAACGTTTCCCATAGAAATGAACTAAAACAAATTAATTTGTTTCAACCCTCTGAAAAAAACACCAAAAACATTTAAATGAACTCTGATTACAATGCAGACACTCAAAAATAAGTTTAATCTAACCTTACACTAAACTTAATTCTAATTTAGTTTTACATTTTTATACCATTTTTCTCCCGGGTTGGTTCTATTTGCCCCGCCTCCACCATAACTTTCAGATGCCACCTATCAAGGGTTGTAAATGTAATAGGATAACGCATGCCCATTTGCCAACTTGCCCGGGAAGTAGTACTCCTCTTGTTTTAGTGAACAAGCTCCGCCATTCGCAAAGAATAACAGGGGAAAAAAAACAAAGAAAAAATGTAATGCTCCGCCCTGTGCTCGTAGAGACATTACACGAGGGAGTTGCGACCAAAAAGAGAGTGCCTATGATGTTCTTATGAGCAGCCTCTCGCCTCTGTTGTGTGCTCGTATTTCAAAATGTGTCTCGTATCTCAAGATAAACATTTGCTCAAAATGTTACTCGTACCTTGAATTTCTCGTATGTCGGCGCACTTGTATGTCGAGGTGTTACTGTACTTGGGGCAGTGTGTACTACTAATATTTACCCACTTCTTTTTTTCCTAGGGATGGACAAAATTCTATGAGTTTTCATTGTCAGACCTGCGTGCAGGCTTTGAAATTATCGACAGGCTTTTTGAAGGTAAGAGGAAACGTCTGCCCTTCTAATTGAACAGACACTGTAAACTCTGGTCCTCGAGGGCCCCTAACCAGTCTGTTTTCCATGTCTCCCTCCACCCACACACCTGAATCAAATAGTCAGAATCGTGATAAAGTTCTTAGACACTTTGCTGATTAGTTGATCATTTCATTCAGTTATATTAGCGGAGGGAGATATGGACAACAGACTTGATAGGGGCCCTCGAGGAACGGAGTTGGCCACGCCTGCTGTAAACATTGTTTCTTGCACCTAACTCTTTGTTTAGCTGCAATATTGTGGTAAATGCTTACAATTTTATTTCATGTGCATTTCCGGGTTTTTATGTGTGTTTTGATAACTTTTAGGTGGCAAACCTTTTCAGTTAGAGTTTGTCCATGGCCTGTTGGAGAGTGCCATCTATGGTGGACGCATCGACAACCCATCTGACCTCCGCATCTTGCGCTCCTACCTGGAGCAGTTTTTCTCTCCACGGCTCTTCTCCCCGTCAGTTGGACAAGGAAAGAGCAAAGGAGCACACTTTCTCCCACCTCAGATTAATCTTCCAAATTCTTGCTCCATTTTGGTAGGTTGAAGAAATTAGGCAAAAAATTCTCAGTTGCTAAAATGGAGGGTCACTTATGTAACAAACCCTTAAGGAGTCCTTAATTGAAATTTGTTGAAGTGAAAAATATCCATGCATTTGGAAGCAAATGCTACAATTTAATGGCTGGATTTCAATGATTTTTTTGGAGATACAGACTGCTGCTAGAGATACCCAAAACTTATCAATGGCTCACACTCATTTGTTTCTTTGAAAGTGCTCGCCACAGTTCTGTAGACATATTGCAAGAACAAAAGGCCATTTGGATATCTGTGTGAGAAAGTAACAACTACTCAACTTGTTAAACTTGTGCTACTGTATAGATGTTTTGTTTGTTGGCTTTTTTCATGCCGCCAACGCTTATAATCAAGGATTCTTCCACTTAAGAGTCTGCTCTCCCAAATTACACATTTTAATTTCAAATATTCCTTGCTTTAAGAGGCTAAAATGTTACACAGTTTGACCGAACCAGCTCACTTAATAAAACAGTTTATTCCCTAACTTTGATTTAAAATGTTAACATACAATAGTCTTGTATGTTGTACATCCATTTTAATGTGATTTATCTATATAGACATGTTTACGTTCATGTGTGGTTTAAGGACTACCGCGGGGTCGTGAAGAATCTCCCTGAAGATGACAGGCCAGCATTCTTTGGCCTGCCTGCTAACATAGAACGAACGTCGCAAAGAATCATCAGCTCACAGGTTGGTAGCAAAAGTCCACATGGCCACACACGTTCTTGCCTAATTGCCAAATAGCTCTGTGTAAAAAATATGCTTACTTATGCACCGTTATTCCCCATTTTAACTAAAAACGGACACTGCCTTAACCCCTTTACTCATACATTTGCAATGAAAAATGAAAATTAACTTTGATCCTTAGGTATTTCGGAAGAAGCACAAATTCAAATTACACTGTTACGGGCTGGCTCAATTTGCCCGACCTCCACGTTGACTTTCAGATGAAACCTGTCAAGGGTTATTTGCTCTTGTCTTCCCTTCAAAATATTCCCAAAATAATGCACACAAATGTCCTCACAATAGGATAGAGCACGGCCACTTGTTCTTGATTTAAAATTATTTGTGTGAATATGTTTGTGTGTTTCTTACATCTTTCAAACAAAATTGGGACACTGATCATTTTTAAAGGGTCTCGTTGGTCATTTATTTAGGGTTGTGGAACAAATTAGAGAATTTACAAATAAAGCACTGCTCTATCCAAGTTGCAAAACAGGTTCATGAAGCAATTCATTTTGTAAGTAGAACTGCAACTATATATTGAAAATAATTTGAGATCCTTTTGGTGGTATGAGACCATAGGTGTCTCCTTACAAGGTTTTAGTTCGGTTTCTTTGATTTCCCTTAACTTACTGTATTGTTTGTCATTGTTTTGCAGGTGATTTCCCAGCTCCGTATCATAAGTCGCTCAGTAGCAACAGGATCAAAGTTTGACAGGGAGCTCTGGTCTAACGGACTTTCACCTATCCTCAACTTGTGGAAGAAACTTAACAAGGTTAATTTTTTTCACCTTTGTTCATGTTTATAACTGGTGCACAATGCTGTTGTTGAGTACCAAGTACTTGATTGATGTTCAGTCTAAAATGGAAAATGTTGTAGCGTATATAAATAATCGTAGGCTTTCGATGCAATCAACAATGCTCCATTTAATAACTACTTGTTAAATAGCAGGTAATTAGTACAAGTTCTAAAATAAGATCAGAGGAGATAAGGTGCAGATTGTACTGTATGACCCTGCACATGACTCAATATAAAAATGAATGGAATGTGTCTTCATGTAGTTTTTATATTTATATTTCCCCCTTTACATTAAATAAATGTTTTCATGTAACCGACAAAACATCTGTGACTTTCCTATTGTGTTTTAATGTATTTTATTTCTGTCTGGTCTACCTTTCAGGGTTCTGCTCTGATCCAACAAAAGGTCACACCACCTACAGATAAACATGGGTCCCCAGTACTTTCATTCATTGTTCTAGAGCAGTTCAATGCCATTCGCTTGGTTCAGGTTTGTGAACCCTCATTGAGAGATGTTTCAGTAATATAGTCCATAATTTATGACTTAAACATAACAGTATGTGCCTTCAACTGTAATGTTTTGTCGTAGGGTATCCATCAATCTCTCGCTGCCTTGAGTAAAGTGATTAGAGGGACTGAGCATCTGACTCCTAAGGTTCAAAAATTGGCAACAGCTTTGCTCAATCAAGAGGTGAGATGTGTGATATTGTGAAGTACATATTTAACATTTTTATTTTAGGTTTATCTTTTTATTGCCCCGTTGGCAAAAATAGCTGTGTAATTGAAAAGTGGGGTCTTTTTTTCTGAAGACAATTATGCTCATTTATTTGTATTTTTCAGTAATTTTTAAGGAGATAATTCATGCCTAAATGATTGGCTGTACGTACAGAAGTTTGAACTCAAGCCATGAAGCCTTTATTGCGTTTTTGAGAAGACACAAAAAACATTCCTTTCATCTTAGGTTTATGTTTGACTGTTACAGTATACATTGGCAATGGCTTGTATGAATGTTTTTGTACGTATTTGCTTTTTTGTCCCTTCACACCTGGGATGTTGGAATCAATAAGAAAAAAAACTTTTCAGATAATATGCAAACACTTTCTTTAAAGCCCAGTAAAGGTCAGCTTCTCTGTTATCTTTTATGCACACCCACTTCTAAAATCCTCCATTATCCATTTTGTTCCTATCCCATCACAAGAAACACTGGAAAATGCACACTCCACAATCTTCTGACTTTTTCACTTTTTAGGTAAAACACACCAAAAGGACTAATCCAAGCAACTTTTCAGCCAGACATGGGTTATATTACCCTGAGGCCTGGTTTTAATGCAGCTCAATGAATTTAGTTTCATGCTGCACCATGTAATTTTCTGCACTGACAGCAAAAGTGAGTAAGGGTTGTGCACTCATTTGTTAACGCATCAGGTGATGCATTTATCTTTCTTAATCAGATTTGCAAAGGACATCCACATACAAAATCTGGTGGTTTGTTCATTCATATATTCAATGACTAAGCTCGCAATGTAATGTGCTTGGGTCATAAATTGAATTTCCCCATAAGAAATAACTGAATTCTAGTTAATGTATGCAACACTTTGCCGCAAAAATACTCAAAAGGATAATTCAAGTATCAAAATAGTGTCAACGTATTCTTCCTTAATTAAATCATTCATTTTCTGAACTGCTTTATCCTCATTACGGTTGCGGGGGTGCTGGAGCCAATCCCCAGAGCTGTTCTCATTAACTGTTAACTTTTTTTCTTTCTTTTAGTGTCCATTGACATGGCAAAACATGTGGGAGGGACCTGAGGAGCCAATGCAGTACCTGAGTGCTGTAGTAATGCGGGCGCTTGCATTGCAGGTAATACAGACCCTACTGTCATGCCTTGATATACAAGCTTAATGTGTTCCAGGACTGAGCTCGTATGTCGATTAACTCGTATCTCAAATCAACGTTTCCCATAGAAATGAACTAAATACTAATTAATTTGTTCCCACCCTCTGAAAAAAACACCGCAAAAGAGGGTATTACAATGGAAAAACATTTTTGTTGGTTGTAATTCACCATCTGCTGACACAGTACAGTAATCCCTCGAATATGGCAGCTTCAACTTGTGGTCGTGCGTTATCGGTACCCGAACATTTCATCGACGGACATTTGGTTGACAGACACTTGGTCTCCGGACGCTTGATCGAACGGACGTTTGGACGACGGACAGTTCGTTGAACGGACGTTTCGTCGAATAGGCGTTTTGTCGAAAGGATGTTTGGTCGACGGACAGTTCGTCGAACGGACGTTTGGCCGACGGACAGTTCCTCGAACGGACGTTTGGTCGACGGACAGTTTGTTGAACAGACGTTTCGTCGAATAGGCGTTTCGTCAAATAGGCGTTTCGTCGAACGGACGTTTAGTCGACGGACAGTTCGTCGGACGGACGTTTGGTCGACGGACAGTTCCTCGAACGGAGGTTTGGTCGACTGACAGGTCGTCGAACGGATGGTTGGCCGACGGACAGTTCGTCGAAGAGACGTTTGGTCGCCGGATTCGGCGCCGGACATTTCGTCGAACGGACAATTCGGCGCTGGACATTTCATCGAACGGACGATTCTGCGCTGGACATTTCATCGAACGGACGATTCTGCGCTGGACATTTCATCGAACGGACGATTCTGCGCTGGACATTTCGTCGAACGGACGTTTCGTCGCCCGATTCGCTCGATCCCAAAATTATTATCATGAGAGAGAGAGTTTTTAAATGTCAGAGCATTAATATCTAATATCAAAATTATCTTCCTATGGGATAATGTTGACTTTGAGGATGTTTATTTTTTCGGCGTGTACACAACTGCAATGCAGGAGGGACGAACGAGAGTAGGGAAAAGGCAAAGGGAAAAACAATAGCAGGCTACTCCTAACACATAGATTGACCTTATATCTAAAAATTGGAACTGAAAAATTAAAAACCAGATATTAATATTATGATTATAATTTATATCTTGTTGGCCTTTGTGTTCTTAGACTTGGGTGGAACGTGCAGGCAAACAAGCTCTTTTTTCTGACACTTTGGATCTGTCTGAGCTCTTCCACCCTGATACCTTCCTCAATGCTCTGAGGCAGGAAACTGCCAGGTAGGATATGCTTAACTTTGATCTACGAAGAGACTTATAGATAAAATATTATGTGTATTTTTCTCTTAGATCTTTAGGCTGTTCTATGGATAGTCTGGTGTTTACCTCATCATGGAAGAGTCCCATTGTTGGAGCCAAACTTCAAGTAAAGGTACCTTGACAGGCACACAGTGCTAACTTGTTTATGTTAGACCATCAAAGTCCCTATGATTGAATCTGATAACAAGGCTGGATTGTGCCCTCGGCATGATGATAATATATTAAAATCAATCATTTGCTGTTAATGGTTAATGTCTTTTGACAAGATAATAAGTTGTTCCTACAATGTGTCTATGCTGTATCAATGCAGTGATACTCCATTTTTGAACGACCCCGTTGCTTCAAAAGCATTCAATGGTCATTGTTGAAACACTCTATTATCATGATGCCTTAGGCATTGTTTTTAACGAGAGTTTACAGCAAGAGATGAAAGAAATGTGCCTTCCTTACAAGAAGCTGCAGCTCCACGGAGCAAAAGAAACAATCCAAAATATGACAGCAGATAATAGTAAGGGAATAATTATTATGAAGCAGTGTGCTCTTTTCCTGGCTCATATACACACTTACATTATGTCTTTGTCTGGATTTGTCTCTTTTGCGCTTTTTTCTCTTGCCCAGATTATAGTGATTTAAGAGTTGTCTTTGTATGTTTGCCTGGCTCAATGCCAAGCTATTGCTAATGTCTGAGATGCAGTGGAAAATCTTTGAGTCACCAAAGTCAATATACTACTCACAAGCGTGAAGTGTGAGCATAACATACAAGTTCACATGGTTGTCTCTTTTCTCTCCTTATTTGGAATTTTATCTGCTCCCATTTGTATAATTTTGCAGGGAATGCTCTCTATCTGTCCAATCATGCTATTTGTTAATACAGAGCATTGTGTATGTTATTTCCTTCTCCACAAACTACAAAGTAGTCTGTCTCAACCAATATTCTCAGGGCTCAAAATGAAGGACTAAAAGATTGAACTATGGCAGAGCTCCCATTCTATTGTGGAATTGTTCCTGTCTACCAACTAATTACTGTCTGCCAATCTGTTTTTAGATTGGTGGTCTCCAGCTGGAGGGTTGTAGTTTCGATGGTGTCCATCTTTGTGAAAACCAGCATGACTCTCCCAGTGTGTCAGCAGTGCCTTTCTGCTACATGGCTTGGGTTCCTCAGGTAAGGGTTGCAAAGTACTTTAAGTGTATTGAATCGTTTATTTTACTTTAGACACCTTGCTATCCAATTAGACAATTGTTGTAATATGTTTGGAATAGATTTACATGTAGTTCATGTTTAATTAACTGAAACCTATAACAAGGGCTCCCATGATGAATCATTGAATAACAAAATATAAAATAAAATGAATGGACAAAAAATCTAAACATTAATATCAATTATCACAACATTTTCGCTGATTTGTGCTGTTTTTTTGCTTGAAAATGCCCAGAATGCCAATTGTCAAGACTCAGTTGGGCCCTTTTTGGTCTCTTCGGCAGACATGCTTGGTTTGTCATTAATATGTTGCTTCCTGAATGTATTTGAGTGTTCAATATTTAAATGTCATTGATTAAATCAGGCGGCCCGTTGGCCGTGTGGTTAAGAGTTAAGAGTTTGATCCAAGGTTCGGCCTCACTGTGTGGAATTTGCATGTTATCGGACCTGCATGGGTTTTCTCCGGGGACATCCCAAAACGTGCAAGGTAGGCTTGTTGAACACTCTAAATTGTCCCTAGATATAAGTGTGAATGGTTGTTCGTCTCCTATTTACACATATATTATTCATTTTCTGACATGTTTATCCTCACAAAGGTCGCGTTGGGTGCTGGAACCGATCCCACCTAACGGCGGCCAGCCAATTATGGGTCACAAGGAGATAGACAACCATTCACACTCATACTCATATGTAGGGGCAATTTAGATTGTTGAACCAGCCTACCCCGCATGTTTTTTTGGGATGGGGGCGGAAACCAGATTTTCCGGAGAAAACCCATGGAACCCCAGGAAGATTATGCAAACTCCACGCAGTGAGGACCAACCCGAGAACTGTGATGCTGACATGCTAACCACTTGGCTGAATATATATTTGGTAATGATGTCAGTTGTCTTCGTTCATGCTTACATGTAGCATACTATTGCTGACCAAGCTGGGACCGAGGAGAGCATCTGGCTGCCTCTTTACAGGAGCTCCGAGAGAGTTAAGGTGGTCACGCACATCAACGTGCCCTGCAAAAGCAACCCCAGCCAGTGGATACAGACTGGCGCTGCCCTCTTTCTTAAACAACGATGAGAAAAGACCTTGAACATGTTTTGTAAAATCTCTTGATTTTATTTATTTTAGTCCAAAATAAAGATGAATGCTACTTTAACAGGTAATTGTTGTATTATCTTTTTATCATCTATTTTCTGAACTGCTTTATTCTCTTTAGGGTTGCGGGGGGTGCTGGAGCCTATCCCAGCTGACAAGGAGATGGACAACCATGCACACTCAGACCCCTTCCTAGGGGCAATTTAGAGTGTTCAATCAATCTACCATACATGTTTTTAAAATGTGGGAAGAAGCCCGATTACCAGAGGATAACCCATATGTATTTTTTTTCTTAAATGATAAAACCCACACATAACCCACCCCCTCCACCTAATTTGGATCATTATGGCGTATCTATCCAGCCATTTTATATGCTGGTCCTCCAAGAGCCCCAAAAAACTAAAGTTTGCAAAATAAGTGTTTTAAAAGGAAACATTGTTTCTATGGAAATACTAAAAACAGCTACCGATGAATATCAAGAAGTTATGACTTGCGTCATCAGGTCAAAACAAGGGCGGACCGCAGTGCATATGTGCTCTTAAAGTAGCTCCAGGAAAATGTTATTTAGCTCCCCTCGCCTTTGCCCTGACATTCCAGAGAGCACATTTATTTATGTGTGTCTGTGGGCTGGACTCATAGACTGTCCTGTAAAATTCTGCAATAAACAATCCACATCATTGCTCCTTTTGCTCATTCCATCACTTTCAGAGGTGCTGAAACTGATTGTACAGGCTTGAAACGCTTCATTGTTCTCATAGCAACAAACACACACACACACGGATAGTCATTGTTAGTCCCTAATCGTGAGTCTTGGAGTAGGCGTTGAATGGAGTCTTTAAAAAAGGGAAAATACCAGAGTGTGCGTGCGTGTGAATGTGTATACCGCAAGATAGTCATGAGCAGCACATTTTGATGGATAGCCCAATTAAATATTTTTTTCCAGTAATCATCTGCCATATTGCGTGTCACAGTTGTGTCAATGTTTGTGACTGTGTATATACTCTAATGGGGATATTTGTGTCATGAGCAAGAAGTGGGTTTTGTGTGTGCACTGCAGTGTAACAAAATGGGATCGTTACAGAACGACAGGTGAGAAAGAGGGAGGGAATTGGATTTTGGCACAAAACCCATGGGGTCACAGAGCAAGCAGGAAAGAGGCAGTGAGTCAGAAGGCGGTGCTGCCAGGAATGAAAAAATGGGCGAATCATAGTGCAGTACTTAAATAGGTAGATAGAGATGACAAATTGGAGGAGAGCCAAAGTATGAAGACAAATTGGATAAAAGCCAAAAATATGCATCTGATATAAAGTAACCGAAGTGCAGAGTGAAGTACTAGAAGTCTTATTATGAATACGTACACACTTATGTACCCTTTAAAGTTCTTTCTTTTACCACTTCTTATTCTTGCTTTAGCTTACTGTATTATGCAAGAGGAACAATTGTGGGTCTAAGGTTACACTATCTCAAGTTTTTACACTAATTACATGATAGGTTATCGTTAAAGATTCAAAATGATATCATCACGACTCTGATTGAAATTTGTGTAATGGTTTGCCTCTGCATAGTTGTAATTGCCGGTAAGGATTCCAGCAGATGGCGTATGACTCAATGGAGACCAATAGTCGAGATTCATTTTCTATATCGTACAACAAGTTGGAATTTTAAATTTAAAGTGGGTCAACAAGGAAGTGAGTCCTTTAAAACATGATTCCCAGGAGATTTTACCTTACATGCAGCTACCATATCACTGAATGAGAGAGAGAAGGCCCGACACGGAAGCATGTTGGGCACCATTAACATCTGATCTTGGGCATCTGCCTCCGGCAAGCTAAGTTAAAATATAAACCTGTGTTATATTTATAATGTGTTGAAAGTGTTACTGGGCAAAACTATGAACAATGTGACTTTCTTTGTTGTCCCTATTGTATTTCGCCTGTTGATTGATCTCACTTTTGTATGTACATATATTCTTCATGCCTTTATTTTTTATACCAATAACCTCAACTGTCAGCTAAATGTACACAAAGGCGGAGTACAACATGTACTTGTTGCTGGTCACGAAGGTACATTGACAAAAATACTCACTTGGCAACTATAGGCAATACAGAGTTTTCAAAATGGAGAGAACTTGCATTTGTATTTCTTGGTTCTATAAGATAGATTTGCTAATGACTTCTGGTGCTAACTAGTATTGATTCACTCATCTTTCTTTCCACTTATACTTATGAAGGTTATGGAATTGCTGGAGGCTGCAACGAGTAGTAGGTGGGGTACACTCTGAATCAGGGCCTGTTTATTGAGATGCGTGAGAATGCGAGGCCAATCCACAATGATTTGGTGTCATTGTCACTGTGCAAACCGGCCCAAACCTTAAAGATTAAACCACGTTCATCTACGATCCAGCCACAACTTTAGTACATTGTGAATTTTTGGGCATCAACAAGATTCACAACGGAATTATCACATCTGGCCAGTAAAGAGCTTTGGCATTCTTGGCCTTATTCACTGGTTCTCACAATTATGGCTCAGTACTACAAAACTATTGAATGAGTTTGGTTAAAGGATAAACTTTCACTGTTGAGCATAAAAACACAGATAATTGGCTTCACTGTTATCAAGAGGCCACATTCTTAAAACAGAACTTTCCATCGACCTGCTGTCTTGCCAGATTAATTAAGAAGCCCCACTACGAACCTCTACTTTGCCTCTAGACATAACTGCCTAATATGCAAAATCGGTTTGGACATAATACAGTATAATTCTTCTATCACTATCTATTATGGGGGCATAAAGAGACAAACACATACACTCATACGTATTTTGAGCATTCAATTAGCCTGACATGCACGTTTTTAGGATGAGGGAGGAAGCCAGAGTATCTGGAGAAAACCAACGCAGGCATCGGGAAAACATGCAAACTCCACATCAGAAAGCCAGAACGCACCAGAAATTGAATTCTTGATATCACAACTGTGAGGGTGACATGGTAAGCACTCTTCCACTGAGATGGTCAACCACCTGCGTTAACATTAACACCGTGAATAACCGCCATTCATGTTGCCTTCACAAGTCAATTTATTCTAACACCACTCATGACTGTATTTTATGATGTGTGTGTATATTTGAGTGTGTTTCTCAGGAACTTTTTCGAGAGGGCCTGACAGTTGACCACAAGGTCACTCGTTGTCACTCTGTACTGAGATCCCTTCGTAAGTACTCATAATGCTTGAGGGGCTTTTTATATGCTGTCTCGCTTCTACCTCCTAAGAGCCTGTCTGCTCTATTATCTGTTGACAGGGCCTTCCTTTTTCATGTGCTTTTACCCTCACTATAATTTGGCTTTTATTGTACTTTCCTGAGTCTGTTCTAAAATAATTTCTTCTTGTTGCCAGTGGATCATTTATAGATCTTAAAAGAATTACCGCAGGTGTAGGAGACATTTTGTCTACTAAATCAGAAAATGTTGTAATTGTGAAAATCTATGGGCAGAGGGCAGGTTTCCATCAAACTTCCTCACACATTCCGAGCCCAAAAAATCATTGCACAGAAGGCAATTGAAAAGTCAAAATTGTTTGCAGGGCTCCCGACTCTTCCAGGCTGTATGTCCTAAGTGACCGTGCCCCTTGGTTGGACTAGACTAGTGTGTTACAACTAGGCACATGTGTAGATATAGATTCATTTTACCCTGGTAAAGAAAAGTGCTTTTAGAAGGATCCTATTTTTTTTCATTCATCAATGAGAAAAATAAAGATTAACTCTCACATTCACCAATTCCATCCAAAGTGTTAATATATGACAAATGTATTGACAGACATTTATTTTGAGTTCTTGTGAGAATTCTAACCAACAAATGTTCCGATGTGAAGACGAGCCCCGGCCTCTCCTCCTACGCCACCACTTATCACAGATAGCGCCAGGACAAACAGTGTTGTCTTGCAGGTCTCTTCTGCTCTGAAATATCATACATACAGGTAATGACAGTGTTTGTGAAATCCATTCCTGACCGTGATTGGTGAAAAATTACTCACAACTCATAGCCCCGCTAAAATTATTTCATGCCTACTTGCAGAGAGCTTTTTATAACATTGGTTAAAACAACTGTTCACTCATTAGAAAAATAAACAAGAGCATTTCTAGTTTGATCAGAGAATTCTTTCTATTGTCAGTATCTGTAACTAAATATGATATCTGTAGGGATTTTTTAAAAGTCAATGAGCAGTTTGTTTTACATCAGTTACTCATGACAAAAAATATTTTTTTTATTTCAATTAGCACACTGCGTGAAGAAGACTATAATGTCACAAGAGCAGATAGCTTTTTTTCCCCACAAAGAGCCATGTACAAGACTGGCTTAATCTAACACATCCGCTCACTGATCCACAACCCTTTCATGGGGAGGTAGTCCACACAGTGGCCATCAATTCAAAAGTTATCAATAGTTTAACTCATTCACTGCTAACTCAGGTCACAAATTATATGTTGAAGGACATGAAAAAAAAGAGAGAAACTGATATTGAAAAATACTTATTGATGGTAATACAGGTCCAATGTATTGTGAGAACAAGGGGCTTGAAATAGTTAAGTAATGTGAGATCAGATAATAAAAATATCAACAAATACAATTCCCAGAACTAAATATACACTTTTTGGGGGGGATTGAGCTCCTGTACAAAAATGCCCGTGTGCATTCCTGGTTTCAAGATACCTATTTTATTGCTCAATATTGCATAAGATGTTTCACAACTGGGCAACTTAGAATTGGCAGGATTTGTTTCATGTGGGGATATCCTCCTTTACCAAAGAAAGCTGGATCCCTAAATAGCTTTTGGGGTCATCCGTTACATCAACATGGGATTATAAACATTGTCACTGCCCAATGCAGCAGCTTGTATAATTGGTTTACAGTTCCTACTCTCTTCTCAGCATGCTCACAAAAGTCAAGAGGAGGAATTTTTGTCACCACGATTACTGCTGCTGCTGTCTTTGCAATTTTTTTCCCACAATCTACATGCTCAACAGATAGGCCTGAACACTGAAAACTGCTCAGCATGAAAGTTGAACACATGTTTAAAAAGAACAAAGACAGAAGGAGGTTGCCCCCCTATCTTTATTACTGTTTTTAGCAGTGTCTGACTAAAACAAACACAAATCTGGTGTAAAAAATATATTATTTTTCTTTCAATTAGTGTTGCTTTCCGTGGGATAAGTCACACCTGGCTATAAGTCGCGCTAGCCAAAGAATACACAATGAAGAGAAAAAAGATAAAAACATGATGCACTTGAGTATAAGTCGCATATTTGGTAGAGCAATTTCATCAGAAACCTGGAACACAGGTTACAGTAAAAATTGTAAAATGGAGAACAACAGGCTAGATATGCATCGGTTAACAAAACAGATTTTTTAAATAACTATAGACCCAAAAAACAACATAACAGGATGTCAATGGTAAAAGAAGAAAAAATAAATATATATAATTCGCACTTGAGAATCACTCGTAAGCCTAACCAAATTGTGAAAAAAGTGCGACTGATAGTCCTGAAAATATGGTATAGAGAATCCGAATCTGCATTTGCAATAAAATATCAAGATGGCCATCATGAACTAAGACAATAGGATAACTGTAACCCCACCAACACTACCCTTCTCCCCTTTCAATAATGTCTGCTCACATTACCATAACAATGCTTTTTGAAGTACTTTTCCTGAAATGGATTAATGTCACATCGCTGCCACCCATAGAATCCGACAAACACTTTCAGGATTGATTTTATATGAGGTCAGAACCAATCAGACTGTAAACCTGTATCCGAAATGAATCTTTTGCAGTATGGTTCTTCACTAATGACACATCTAGTTTTCTAATCTATACCTTTGCATGAAACCAAAACACAAAGCGTTCCATTTGAATTTGCTTGTTATAAAACCTGTTTTAGGGAAGATGCTTCCATCATTGTATAACAATTTTTGCTGTACTTGCAACATAAGGCAATCTTCAATAACCCATGCAAAATGCATAAAACATTAGGTAAAAAATTGCTACAGATCTTTAATGAATAATTAAGGGGAATTTAAGAAAAATGCAAGTATTTTCTCTTCGCCTATATTTTTTATTTAGATAAACAAGACACTGTGCAGCATACATTATAAAGTGTAAACTAAAGGGACCCAGGGGGAGATTGCTTATTAGTGAAATATTTTTCACTGGTGTACGTAATTTTTCTGGGCTCCATCTAATGTTGAAGAATGTTGCTGATTAGAAAGGTGACAGCGGCTAACAGACCAGCTGCATGAGCACCTCCTCTCTTCTGTCACAGTCAATGGAGCAGCGTCAATGAATTTCCTTCTAACCTTCCGCCAATCGCTGAATTTGGTTCTCAGCACGAGCATGTGTCCTTGAGCATGCACGCGCACACTGAACATCGCACCCACCGCTTAATTAAGCCTCCTGTGAGGGCAGCAGGCCGCAGAGTGCCCATGTTTATAGTTACTTTGAAGCTGCAAATCTCTGCGGTTATGGCTGGCCGGATTTATGACCGCAGCCTCATCCAGCAGCCCTTGGACAAACTATGGATCACTGGTACACACACATGCAATATGCAGTGTGTACTGCAGATGATACATATGCTCAGACAGCATAAAACTTCTTTGTCAGGATTTGTAGTACACAATGGAATGAACAGTTATCCATTGTGTCAGCTTCAGTGGTCTCATTTTCACATCCAATACCAGCATCCTACATCACAAATGCATGAACGCTTTACAAAAAGTGTCGAAAAATCAACATACACCATTCACGGTCAAACTCATACCTAGGGGCAATTAAGATTCTTCAACCAACCACGATGCATGTTTTTTTGGAATGTGGCAGGAAACCAGAGTAAACTCACGCAAGAACATGTAAACTCCACACAGGCGAACCGACCTGGGATCAAATCCAGGACTACAGAACTATTAGGTCAATGTGCAAACTACTTAGCTGCCGGGCCGCCAGAACTAAGTGTGAACATTCGAAATCACAATTGTGTGAAAAGTTTTACAGATAATTGTCCAAAAATTCTACATATCAGGCCGGAGGCACACAAACCTAGGACTAAATATGAATACAACGGTACCTCTACATACGAGCAGCTCTACCTACGAGCAGAAGAGAAGAACATTTTGAGCAAATAATTCTCTCTAGATACGAGAAATCATGGTGGCCATGACATGAGAGTCTGTTTATCATTGTAGTCTTTTTTGCCGCATCGCTTTCATGTATAGCAGATATCTACGAGCACTGTACGGTTACTTCACATGTGATTCGCTTACACATGTACCAGAAAATGCACAACGCGCATGCGCGGGCAAAAAAAGGGCTTACTGGGTAATGAAGTATACTTGTGCACACAATACCGATAGCCAATGGCACCCTTTTTCAGAATAAAACTTAACTTCCCACAATCAATACGTGGGTAGGCTAAGCTGTTGCATTTTTTTCTTTTTTTTCACCCCCTTAGCCTGTTAGCTCCCATTAGAGGAGCAATTGCTCATTCAAGACTATTCCTTGTTGGCAAGTCGTCGTGCGTTATCCCATTGTGAGGACATTTGTGTGCATCATTATCGGAAAATTTTGAAAAGAATACAACATTAAACAGCCCATCAATAGCAAACGTGAGGGTGAAGGCGTGGTAAACAGCTAACCTGGAGAACAAAGATATATATATAAAATGGGTATATTAAATGGGTATATTGAATGGGTATATTAGATAGCGCACAAACGATAAGGTACGATCCACTACGCACTCTTTATGCCGTGATGGGGTGCATCAACGTTTTGCAGACTCAAACTACTTACTGCTCAGGTTAAAACTTTTTACTGTTAAATAAAGCCTGGCTTGGAATTTTATTGAACTTACTAGGAAGACCCGAATAATCATATGCCTACGATTATTTTTTCAACTCAAATTTTCGCATGCCTACAATTCTTATTGCCTACGATTATTAATTTTTGCCTCAATTAAGTCCGTGCAGCAGCAACATTGTTCTATGTCATTAACTTTCTACGTGTAAAGCACACATGCTGTTTTGACTAACGTACTAGTACTAGTAAGAACGTGCAATTGCCACTGGTAAAGTTGCAATACATAATTACAATGTATTGGTAGGCCTAATATATACGAGAGTTACGTTATACGCAATTCATTGCAGCAATTATTTGCAACTGTAATACAACTTTGCAACACGATTATCCGTCACTAATTATCTCGTGCCTACTACTATTCATTATTTTTGGAATTTTCCACTGCCTACTATTATTCCGGTGCCTACTATTATTAATTCATTTGGAATTTTCCACTCCCTACTATCATTCCAGTGCCTACTATTATCCGGGTCTTCATAGTAAGTATTTATAATCATGGCCACATGAACACTATACAAATTTCACCAAAAAAGCAAGTTGCCGTTTAATATTAAACGGCAGGGGTATATTAGATGGCGCACAAACGGGAGGGTAAAAAAAGCAAAAATCATTTACCAGGTATATTAAACAGCAAAATATGGTACCCTATACACACTGGCATGCTATGAACCTACTAGTACTCATGAATTTGGTCGAGATCCAATTGAAACATTTTTCACGGGAGGAACCTTAAACAAAAATACACACCAGCTGATTGGACGATGGCTATGTTGTCACATTGCCCAAATAATTGTTTTGTGTCAAAAAAAGCTTTTGGTGATGTTCTTTTTTCCACTTTTAATAAGGAAAAGAAGTACATTCCAGATAAAATTTGGGATATATATGTAGATATATACAGGTAGTTCGCGATCGACGCATTGCGCACCCCCGCTCCACGTTTGGTGTGTCACCCAAGTGGCTTCTGGCAAACTTTAAACGAGACTTTTTATAAATAGCTATGTGAAATGGCTTTCTTCTTGCCACTCTTCCATTAAGGACATATTTGTGCAGTGTATGAGTGATTGTTGTCCTACGGACAGACCTTCCCACCTCAACTGTCAATCTCTGCATTTCTTCCAGAATGATCATGACATCTCTGATCAGTCTTCTCATTGTGGATGGTGAAAGTTTACAGTGTTACAATGACTTCTAGCACTTGGGAAATATTTTTATACTCAAATACGGCTTTAAACTTCTTCACAACAGTATACATTATTTTGAACACTTTATAGAGTACAATTCCCAGTTTGTCTAAACTTCATTACAAGTGGAGTCTCTTTGTACCTCCCACAGCCAAAAAATGTAATGCACCAATTTTGATTACTATTTTTATTAGAAGATATGCACTCTCTTTATTCATTTTACAGATGACTTTATGTAAGGAGGGCAAAGATGAGAGATAAATCACTGAAGAGGGTTGATTGACAAGGCTTCCTTCCTCACATCCAAAGTCTTTCTAACCCCATAGCGATTCCACCTACGCCTCAGCTCGCATAGTGATAGCTCTCACCACTCGAAAGATGCAATACATTGGTTGGAGCATGACGTGAAAAAGTGCTTTCCTCACACCTATACTGCATGGTGTTATTTATGACTCACTGGTTTGTGAAAATGTTCGCAGGGAGAGGTGAAGTTGCTGTCAGTTTTAGTCCCATAAAACAGTTAAAGAGGCCACATACAAGCCAAATTGTTTTATTGAAGGCTCCTTAGGAAACAGTTCATCCTTTTGTGTCCTTTCATGCTCACAAGTGTGCCTATGTGTGTGGAGAGACTACTAGCTTGACTTCAACTGTCTCATCATTGTTGCATCAGCAGAGCAATTGAGTGATGAACCTCAGTTTTGGGGAAGTAAAAAAAAGATCAATTTCCATGCACCTATAAAATGTTCAAAGGCCAGATTTAGCTTAATATCAAAATAAATGATCAATTAAGGAAATCTGAAGATCAAGTCTTTTCTAGACATTTTTTTAGAGTGCTTGACCTCATTGTGATTGCAGGTGATATGGAGCACATCCCATTCTTCTTAAGGAAGGAGATGATGTAATGCTTGGACACTGCATTACATATACAGTGCTATGAAGAAACCCTAACCGTCTCCCAAAATTTTATTTTATTTGGATCTCCACTATGTCACTCTTTAAGTTCACCCAAAAAATAACAAGAAAAGATAAACCTAATGTGCAATGTCTTTTTGGTGAATTTATTCATACAAAATGGGGACATTTTAAGACAGGTATTTGCATGAAAAAAGGATTAATACGCGCGCAACAGAAGTTCTTGGGCCACCCTTAGCGGCAACTTTCTCATGTCTGTGGACATACTTCATCAACATTATTGTGTGCTCAACTAGTGATCGACCGAAAAGCACCCCGAACGATTCAAACCAGGAGGGACGTGCCTTTTGTCCTGCCACAATCAGAATCCTCTTTTAGAAGAAATCGGTCTTTTCTGGTGTGGAGAGGCGTGAGTGGGCCACTATTATTTATCACTGCATCAGCAGCTCTCATGTGCATCCAAAAAAAAGCAGCTCAACTCTGTGAGACTGTACCACAGCATCCTTTAAATGGAAGCTCCGGGAAATTCCTGCTTCTCTCGAGGACATACAAACACACAACAATCTCTGTCACACCGACACAGATTCACTGATGGGTTTTCCGAGTTGCGTGGATGCGCTCAACTTCTCTGACAATTACCAAATTCCTGATCAGTTGACCGTGTTTGTTAGCCAAGTCTCTTAAATCAATAAAGGTTGAAAACCCATTAACACTGTTCGCCCCAGTTTACGTACAAACAGTACACTAAACAGTCATCGTATTATGGTTCCACAAATGCATTCAACAATGTAGTGTTACGGCTGTCAGCCTGAGTATACATTATGTTGTAGGTTATGTTGTTTTTGTTTTGGTTTTGTTATGCAGGTGTCTGGTGCTGTGACTCCACCCCTGTGGCAGAGCCCTGCCCAGGCCAACACAGCTGTGACGACTTCCCACTCTTCCCTCCTCCAAACACGCTCCACATCCTGCCCTTAGTTAAACGTTCGTATTTTGCAGTTGTGAGTTAGACTGCCTGGCATGCAGGTGCTAAGGCAGTGGAGTACATTTTTTTCTTAGTTTAATTATAATTTACTTGCTATAAAAGACACCATTGTCTAAAGTTAAGTAAGTTTTGTTTGCCCCAGCTTCACCTTATTTCTGAGTACTATATTCATTGTTATATTGGGTATTTCTGTTTTGATAAATTATTTTGGGCTGTATAGGGGGACTTTAAATAAGTTTAGACACCCTGGGTATACATATAGTAGTTGCACTTATACATGTAGTTTATTTATGTGTCTAGACTTTTATTCCATCAGTTATCACAGTGTCACCCTTAGGCCTTATTTCCTGTATTTTGGGGTGTTCATTTGAACACCTGTCTGGGAGGGGGAGGGGGGGCTTACCTTTTTCATGTCAGAGTGCCACTTTGGTATCTTTTGCTTTCCTTATGTTGTCCCGTGGTTCCAGTTTTATGTTGACTTTGGTGTTAATAAACTATCATGTAATGTTAATTGCCTTGTGTGTCTGTCTCCTCATTGGCTGAGTTTTTCTGCTGTGGTAGTTGCGACTCCCTGGTTATTTGTAATGCCATGTTCAGAGTTACGTACTGTGAGAAATTCTAACAATTACCTGAATCAACCATTCAAATTCAATTGGTTTTCCAGATGGTGAAGCACCCTTGAGTATCCTTGAACGTCTCCATGCCAGTGACAGTAGTACGAATATCTACGCAACCATCGACTAAGTACGGCAGAGCTGCTTTTTCTTCACACTTTCTGTGTGTTACGATTACTGAGACTCATCAGGTGTCTATTAATGGTGGCAGGTGTAGCGACAAAGCCTCTCCGCTTTTGAAGCAGCCGCGACGGCAGTTTCTCATGGTGCTCTACTTATGTCCTCTCTGGGGCTCCATATGCAGGTTGGCCGGGACGATGCCATGTTTGCACAATTGGCCATAAAGCCCGCCAATAATCCTTAATGAAATTGAAAAAAAATCGATTTAAAAAAACAACTGGAGCCCAGATTAAAATATCGAGCATAGTAACATCCTAGAGCCGTAAATTTGCATTTGTTTGTTCAAAACCGCATTCATATTGGATGTACGGTGTAGTCTCCAATTTGTCCGATGTTAACGAACAAACAAATTCTCAGAAATAGTAATATGTATCGATATACACACACAACTTATTAAATTAGGAATTTAAAACTTGGGAGTAAATAAAACTCCACAGGCCTAATAGTCTCTCCATCTTGCAGTTCACTACAGAGTCCATGCCAAGGACTTGTCGCTTTTCCTCAAAATCGATGCTTGTAGATAGGTTACGACCGGCAATACTGCCTTGTAATATCAGTCAACCACACAAACCTTTCTTATCGTCTGTATTTCCTTAATAACAGGGCCTTCTTATTCATTTCGTTCATCCGTTCATTCATTTATCTTCTATACCGCCTATCCTCCAAAGGGTTGCGAGTGGGAATTGAGTCCGCAACTGCCCGAACCAAACTCAGGCGAATAAACCTCTACGCCATGAGACGGGCTTATTAATTTCATTCGCACCAATTATTTTAAATAAAGAACTCTGTTATGAACAGCGGTCCGAAAAAAGTGCTGTTGTAATGCTCCAGTAGGTAGTTAGAGGAATGTCAAGCAGGAGGCAAGACAATTTCTAATAAAATAACAGACAGAGGAAATGTATTTATGTTTTGGGGGATTTCCTAACTTCGGCCTTGTTTTCATATACTACTGGAATGGTCATTTGCATATCAAAGTCTTTCATAACCTGGGAATTTCATATTTTGAGGCATTCGTTAGTACAGGTAAAACAGTAAGTAATTCATTCATTTTTTTGTACCACGTATCCTCACCAGGTTAGCGGAGCTGCTGGAGCCTCTCCCAGCAAACTGGGGGCAGTAGGCAGAGGACACCTTGAATTGCTGAATTGTCTGAATGGTTGCCATCCAGTAGCAGGGCCCAATGAGTTGAACAACCATTCATGCACACACAGACCTGGGGACAAGTTAGTTTAGAGCGTCCAATTACAATACCGTGCATGCTTTTAGGATATGGGAGGAAAATGGGGTTCTTGGAGAAAAGCTATGCAAGCCTGGGGACAACCAGAAAACTTGGTATTCTCTCCTCTTGTCCAAGGTCCCGCCCCAGATATAATTTATTCTAGTTATATTATGAAACGGGTTTCTACAGTTCTCAAAATTCTGGGGTCACCGGACCGTCCGCTGGGATAGGCTCCAGCACTTCACCCTGACTCGGATTAGCGTTGATGGGAACGAATGAATGAATAAGTACACTGCATTGATGATCATGTACGCTTCTTGAACAGCACACAATCTGTCACTTCCATATAAAAATAACTGCACGTTGGAATGAACTTTTCGGACTTAGTTAACTAAAGTTTTTCCCCAAAATAATAGGTCACATAATACAAATATTATTACTATTTGTGTCTAGTGTGAATAGTATAAAAAGACAGTTGTAGAAGCACAAAAGCAATTCAATATAATTTTTGGATTACATTCTGACAGCCTGCAAGTAGAAATCATATTCTGATGCCAGGTTTGAGGATGTGGAGTTGATCCAATTGTAGTTGTTAATCCAAGGAGAAGTTTTAGTGTGCAAACAGTTTGACAGTTCACTTGGACAGAAATAAGACTATGAATTGTGCATCCAAAAAAAAACAGTCTTATTGTATTTCCAAATGCCTTTTCATGGAAATTTCACTTCCTCTTGGAAGGTGAAAAATTAAGAGAGAAAGCATTTCTGACACCAACTTCCTCATGTCAGGGCCATGAGAGACAAGCAGGATGTTCATGTGTGCTTTTGGCAAAGACAAATGAGAGGCAGGAAGTGGGAAAATAAAAAGGCGGGAGCAGACTGACTAATAACAGGGACAACTTCACCAGGGGAAAACACAGGTCGAACCATTTGCATCCCACACCGTTTTACTTGCTTTCACAACAATGGAAATGTTTTTAACTTGTTACGCACACAAGCCATACTCCTTCACTATGTACCAAAGACATACATTTGGGGTGGACATACATTTTTTTGGATGTTGTAAGAACAAAATCAATCAAAACATTCAAGCCTATTATCAGGTCCATCTGCTTGGAAGCCTGACATTTAATTCTTTTTTATAAAATATAGATGCATTTTACCAGCAGCAATGCAATGGTGACAGTGGTAGTGTGTGATGGTACACTGACAATCTGTATGGGCATGTATGGGGAAAAACAACATTACCTGAGCATTGATCCAATGCAGTATAATACAGTACCTACTGGTTTACATGTCCCAGGATTGAAGGGATAACAATTCAAGCATGATTGAGAATCATAATTTCTTTCAGTGGTTGTCTTTTCCCTCAAGGGCAACTTCTCAATTAGTCATGGTAATAAATAAACACGGACAGAAGAGAAATGAGGTGGATAGAGGGAGAGGATGTGGCAGCAAGGCTGATTAGGGTGACATGGAGGTACAAGGTTACAAAAGTCAGCATGAATATTTTAAATTTGATGGGCTATTGGATTGGGAACCAGTGGAGTCACCACATAACTAGAGTGATGTTCTACACGCAGAGGGTTCAGGTGATAATCAGATTGTCACATTTCTGGAGAAGCTGTAATTTTTCAGAGTGACTAATGAGGTAGGCTAAACAGTAGAGAATGATGGTGTATATACCATGGTGTGAAATGATGAGGCCATTGGCTAAGCTGGCAATACGAGGGAGAGAAAGGGATTTAAATTGCCTAGTCCTTGAGGGAACATTTACCTTGTGTAAGAAATGATGAATACAGTAAAATTATATATTCTGCAGACGCAATTCTGATGTTTAACAGAGGCACCTTTCATGTTAAAGTATTACATTTTCTGTCTTTCTCTTTTGAGATATGTGCGAGAAAACTAATATTATTCTGTGTTCCATGATGTTTCTTTGGTGTTAAAATAAAAATTCCTCAAATAAAACACCTATATTCAGTAAACTTCTCTTCAATTACAGTATAGTAATTCCTTGAGATACGAGCTTAATGCATTCTGAGACCGAGCGCTTATGTCGATTGACTCGTATCTCAAATTAACTTTCCCCATAGAAAGGAACAGAATACAAATTACTAATTCATTGTAATCCTCTGAAAAAACACCAAAAATGGGCTTTTACAATGGAAAAGCATATTGTAATTGGTTCTAATTCAAATTATATTACTAACAGAGTATTAATTAACTATGTATCCAATCCAATACTAAAATTAGACATTATTCAATACAACGCGGAGTGCGTGGAGGGGAGAGACACTTTGGATGGCAAACGCGCTCGTAACATAACATAAACATAAATTTGACTTAAAGGAACTTCGATTACGATACAGACACACTTAAAAATAAGTTTTAATCTTACCTTACACTAAACTTAATACTCATTTTATTTTAATTTTTTACTTTTCTTCCAGCTAAGCTCTTTTTGCACTGACTAAAGCAATAAAAAAATGCAACGCTCCACCCAGTGCTTGTAGATATCGTTACACGAGGGAGATGCGGCAAGACAGACAGTGTGCTGTTATCATAAACAGCCTGTTGCGTCTCGGCTACCTGGCTGTCTTGTATGCTCATATCTCAAAATTTGCCTTGTATCTCAAGGAAATATTTGCTCGGAATTTTACTTGTATCTAAAATTTTTCATTTGTTGGCGCATTCTTGTGTCAAGGAATTACTCTAATTCTAGTGCCTCAGGACTCACTTCTATCACAGCACAGTGGTGGCGAACACACTGCTTTTGAGCTGCATTTGGCTCCCAGCCAAAATAAATGCAGCTCTTAGCTTCTTATCATATTTTGTATATACTGTTTCATATATCTTTTATTTTTATTCTCTCTTACAAACCTCAAATTCATCCAGGCCCATTAAAAACAAATATTGAATTATATATTAGTTTAAGTTTTGTAAAGCGAAGAAAGTTTTATGGTAAATTGTGAGATGGACTGGCCAACCGCCTAAATAATTGTTTGTTCATGTCGCGCCATGTGGCCAAACTGGTTTTACAATTGTTTGTTAATACAGTGGAATGGCTAACTAGCTAATGGATAGGCTAACTAGCTGGCCTTGCAATTTTTTTGTGTAAGATAGATTGACTAACGGTTTGCAATTGTTTTTTTGTATTGTGCGATGTGGCCAACTTGCTTTTTGATTGTTTGTTCGAATCGCGCAATATAAGTTGGCGGTGGCAGTTTGTGTGAGCTATAAAAATATTGTTTGCATACAACTTAAACCTGCAAATGTCTAACCATATTGGGCCAACGTTTTGTTTACATAAACTCTGTCCTACATCGCTGTCTTGGAAATATTACCCTGTCTTCCTCTATAAAGACTGACCCACTGTTCATTCAGAGAGAGTTGCGAGGACGACAGACTGTGAGCGTATTCGCAGCTGTTTGAGCTGTCTCCCCATCCTGCAGTCTGGTAATAAACCTATTTCCTATTAAATTGATCTCACTCTTTCTTAACCTACTCCTGAAGTTGTGTTTTCAGATCATAAATAATATGGTTTTAATCGTGTGTTTCTATGTGTGTATGTCTGTTTTGGCAGGTCACTGTGTGGTGTGTCTCGTAGACTCTCACAGTTGAACATTTTTGCTCTTTGTGTCTAATTTCTTCGCCACCCCTGACTTAGAATATCACACACTGTTAAAATGAATTCTATCAAATTGTATTTTCAGAAACTTTGTCAGGAAGCATTGTGCTTCCTAAATTTTACATTTAAGTCATTGACTGAGCTTTCCGCAGCTTTTAAGTCTTTCAAATCCTTGAAGCATATCCTCAGCCAACTGCATTCTGCTTCAATTCAGGGATTTTTTAGTCTGTTTTTTCAAAGTAGCATATTATGGATAAAATTAGCTTTTAACCTCTGAGAGCATAAAAATGCACAAGTGCCTCCATTACACTTGAGGTATTATCATTTATTTAATGGAACAGTTTGAGTTGAAGAAGTCAGTTTTATTTCATTCTTTTAAATGGGGAAAGCCACAATTGTCCTCCACCTGATGTCTGCAGATTTCTCACATATGGTCTTTTTACATAATTGAAAAGAAATATCTAATATTCATACCTAAATGAAAGGCTTTTCTATAATGTAGTGTAAAAGGTGGGTGGAAGTGCTTGTGGACGTGGCAAAGAAGGGCCTGAGGATCAGAAGGCACAGAAAAGGAAATGTGAGTGTGTGTGCGTGCATGCATGCCTCTGAGAATATGAACTTTTCAGATTTTCATTTATCATTAAAGAAAATGGACATTGCAAGATAAAATCCATCTTAAAACAGAATCCTGTGAGAATAGAATTTATGCATGATCTGAGGCAACCCTCGACTCAAAGGTGATGTACTGTATGTTCTTATCTGAATATAAGTAGAATAAAGGTTGCATATATTTACCCAAACAAAACAAAATGGCGGTTTTACCGCATTTCTCTCTGCTGCATGTCATATTGAGGATGTGTGCGTATGTGTTATGAACATTGGATAATATCATCAGGATCCGGCTCCCAAGGATCGTGTAAGCTAAAGTACCGAATATGCCTATAAAGTGTACACATGTTCAAATAATTATAGAGCAAGTCAAAGTCTAAGTATAAATAGTGAACAAAATCTGATAGTGAAACTATTTAGACAAGGGTTACAATGAAAGAATCTAGGTGTTTCCTTCATTCTTTTAACTCTCTATCTTCTGGTTCCTCTGGTGGTGCAGACACATTTGACCTAATATAAAAGATATTAAAAGCATCACACAACCAAAGAATGGAAGTCAACAGGTGACACATGATTGAAAGGGAAGGCTTGATCTGGTTGACGAGGAAGGAATGAAAGAAGATGAAAGTGAGCAGGGATGAAAATGGTCATATGGCAAATATAATAGCTTGAATAACAAGACACTAGAGAGAAGAATGGATGGATAAAATGATTACTATTTTTTTGTAATTGACACTTAGATGGATTCACTTTTATTATAATCATCATCTATATGCTGGAGATTGCATTTTCCTTTTTGATCCTATGTAGAGTAAAATTCCTGCATGTATCATTGACAGAGATCTGATGGCCTATCATTAATTTAGACAAATACATCTATGGTGGGGTTGCCCAGTGGAAAAGTGGTTAGCACATTAGCCTGACAGCTACAGGGTCCTGGGTTCAAATCCAGCTTGGGCCACCTCGTGCCTACATGGGTTTCCTCCGGGTACTCCGGTTTTCTCCCACATTCCAAATACATGCATGGTAGGCTGATTGGCCACTCTAAATTTCCCATAGGTATGGTTGTGAGTGTGCATGGTTTTCTGTCTCCTTGTGTACTGCGGTTGGCTGGCCCCTGATTCAGAGTGTCCCGGCCTTTGGGCCCGGAGTCAGCTCAGATCAGGCTCCAGCACCCCCCGCGACCCTAATGAGGGTATAGCGGTTCAGAAAAAAAGATGAGACATCTATGGTGTCTGGTAATTCTAAAATGTGTACAGCTTCAGTTAAAATGCATTCCTACCAGGTGTATGATGATGATGATGATGATGATGATGATGATGATGATGATGATGATGATGATGATGATGATGATGAGGAGGAGGATAATAATCGGACATAGGCTTTGTCATCATCATTGAATCGACAAAAGCCTAATTGTCATCATACCCATCTCTGCGTATGACGAAATTGGTAGTCCTTCTCCATAAGGTACGCTTTCCCAGCAAAAGACCCAAATAAGTGATAATTTCAGACTCGTTGGCATTCTGCCGTGATGGATACATCTCAACGACCATTAATTTCAATCTGACTGATTGCTGACCTTACTGAAGATACATTGGCCTATAAAGCAGATATGTGGTTTCCATGGTGACTCAAGCATAGTTCTGTACCAAACAACATCGAGCCCTTCTCGCTGTAGTATCTTGTAGTGTTTTCTTACCTTCCTTCATCTCAAAGATGCTTCCATCTCTTACAAAAATGTTTTTTCTTACATAATGATCAAACACATAGAAATGACTACAAGACTAACCCTAGAAACTATTTTATTTACCAAAACCATAAGCATTATTTTTCCCCAAACAAAGCCACTGAGAAAGACAATAAATTAACACTTGTTCAAACACTCAAAGGTTTGACAGAACTTATGTGTGAGTTACAAATGGAAACAGAAGAGAAAAAAGAATGCGAGTCTTGACAAGCTTTCAAAAATGCATTGGGAATGTAAAGTTTGTGATGTCAGATTTTACTCATCTCGCTCTGTCTATTATTAATTGAAAGCCATCTTGGCATGCGCAACACTAGAATCACTGGCATCTTCGCAAGACAGAACCAAATCTAATAGTCTAATATTGTTAGGATTGACTTTCTAAGCAACAAGTACAGTGGGGCAAATAAGCATTTAGTCAACCACCAATTGTGCAAGTTCTCCCATTTGAAAAGATTAGAGAGGCCTGTAATTGTCAACATGGGTAAACCTCAAAGATGAGAGACAGAATGTGGGAAAAACAGGAAATCAAATTGTTTGATTTAAAAAAAAAATCCCAAATTAGAGTGGAACATTAGAATTTGGTCATCTACAAAGATTTCTAATTGTCAAAGAGGTCTCCACTCGTTACCTGTACTAATAGCATCTGTTTTAACTCATCAGTATAAAAGACACCTGTTCACAATCTCAGTCTCTCAGACTCCAAACTCCACTATGGCCAAGACCAAACAGCTGTCGAAGGACACCAGAGACAAAATTGTAGATCTGCACCAGGCTGGGAAGACTCAATCTGCAATAGGTAAAACTTTTGGCATAAAGAAATCAACTGTGGGAGCAATTATTAGAAAATGGAAGACATACAAGACCACTGATGATCTCCCTTGCTCTGGGGCTCCATGCAAGATCTCACCCCGTGGCGTCAAAATGATAACAAGAACAGTGGTACCTCTATATACTACTCTTATAGTTACGCAACCCTTTGATATACAAATTACTGTTCCTCTATACGAAAACATGATTCATGTTCTGAAATCCACAAAAACATCAATATACACTTACTGCATCTGTTATTTCATTTTGAAATTTTCACATTGCGTTCTGCTGGACAATTTCCCTACAATCCACTAGCCACCCTTTGCCTCTCTCACAACAATAAAATTCGATCGCCATTTGAGGAGGACGACGACTCCTTCACATTAACTCTTCAAAAAATGAGATCGCTATTGAATGACAGGATGGAGAGATAGTTTCTCCTTTAAATAGAGGATGGAAGCAGTGGTGATCAATAAAATTTGTAAAAATTTAAAAATGAAAAAAAAAATCATTAAACGAAGAATACGAAGAATTCTGCTTTACTCACGAACAATCCAAGTTACAAAACATGTTCTGAAACCAATTAATTTTGTAAGTAGAAATAACACCGTCCTCTCCAAAAGAAGAATAGAAGCAAGGTTTAGTAATGAAAAGACGTAATATTGTGCCCAATCATTTGTTGAGGACAAGTAGTTTCATAGTATTTGAATACTAAGTATTGATCTTTCTTGAATATAGTCCATATTTTTTGAATAAATTAGCCCTTACAAGTTGCACAAACATAATACGGCATAATATTGATTTGTCTTCCGTACTGAGCATCCTTGTAATGGTTGCGGGGGTTGCTGGAGCCTATCCCAGCTCACCTGGGGCGAAAGGCAGACTACACCCTAAACTGATGTTGGCACATCAAAGTGGCGCTGACACTAATTCTAGTGCTGCTACATCGACCAATGACAGCCTCACATTAGCACATCAGTGGCACCGACCTAACCTTCTCTGTGTTTGCGAAATTGCATCGAATGCGCTCCATTGACCAATGGGAGCTTTGTGTTGACAGATCACAATTTTAATGGCGCCGATATTAACCCTAGCGCAGTGGTTCTTAACCTTGTTGGAGCTACCAGATCCCATAAGTTTCATGTGTGCATTAACCGAACCCTACTTTAATGTAAAATAAAATATGATTTATAAATTTCTTGCAGCGCTGATTGGCCAAGCGATGCTTCAGATCAATGATTCCATCTATTATTATGGGGAAAGAGAGATCCCTCCCAGATAAGATGGAATAACTGTCGGCGCTTGCCAGGGTGGAGAGGGAGTATCCGGAGTGTTGTGCTATGTTACTGTCGATTCTTCAGCTCCAGACTACTGAGGGAGGGTGTGGATAAGCTTGGAAGAGTGATTCTGCATATTTTCAACGTCAGTCTGAGTCTGCAGATGGTCCCCACCTTGTGGAAGACTTCCTGTGTGTGGTTCCAATTTTATTTAGGTCTACAATGTCTTTTCCTGTGTCTGTATCTGTTCTTGCTACAGCAACCAAGATGGCGCCGTTCAAGTGCCAGCCGGTGGCAGTAGCTCTGTCTGCTCTTACTTGCTGTGTTTTTGCTGTTTTAACCCTGTTTCTCTGTTTTTTACAGCTTTTCTACCTTTTTTTAAATTTAATTTTAATATTTCTTAATACTTTCCTTTATACTTTACTTTGTACTTTATACCCTTTACTTTAATGGTTTCACAACCTTTACGACTTGACCCTTGTGAGAGGCAGTCAGTTTTATTGTCTTAGTTTCTTAATGCTAGTCCTGGGCATTTTTGGAACCATTCAGACCAGGAAGGCTACCGGTCCTGATAATCAGCTCCAGACTACTGAGTGACTGTGCAGATCAACTTCCAAGAGTGACTCTGCATATTTCATACGGTCAGTTTACAGGATTTCCCAACCTTGTGTGGGCTTCTTGTGTGTGGTTACAGTTTTATCTAGGTCTACTTTGTCTTTTCCTGTGTCTGTGCTTGCTATTGCTACAAACTGAATTTAACGTCTAACGTCACATGATCATCTGCAGCCAGTGATGGTCAAGCGGGGCATGTTATCGTGAATAGACATGATGAGCCTTGACCTCCGCGGAAGAGGCTGCACCGAACCCCTTAGAAAAAAAAACTCGACTCGGTGAGTCGGTACTTTCCGTGTCAAGTTTTTTTGTAGTACGTACAGTTGTGGTCAAAAGTTTACAGACACTTGTGAAGAACATGTCATGCTCTTGAGTTTCCAGTTATTTCTAAGACTCCGATTTTTCTCTGATGGAGTGATTGTAACAGATACTTCTTTGCCACAAAAAAACATTCATGAAGTTTGGTTCTTTTATTTATTATGGGTTGGAGTGGCTAAATCTGGCTAGAACTAAGGTTTTCGAATGGCCTTCCCCAAGTCCTGACTTAAACCCCATTGAGAACTTGTGGACAAGGCTGAAGAAACATGTCCATGTAAGAAAGCCATCAAATTTAACTGAAGTGCACCAATTCTGTCAAGATGAGTGGTCAAAGATTCAACCAGAAGCTTGCCAGAAAATTGTGGATGGCTACCAAAAGCGCCTAATTGAAGTGAAAATGGCCAAGAGACAAGTTAACAAAATTTTTGCGCTGCTGTATGTATATTTTTGACCTAACAGATTTGATCACTTTTTTTCTGTTAACCCATAATAAAGTCATTAAAGAACCAAACTTCAAGAATGTTTTTTTGTTCCAATCACTCTATGAAAGACAAATCAGAGTTGTAGAAATAACTTGAAACTCAAGAGAGCCATTTTATTATGTTTTGCACAAGTGTATGTAAACGTTTGACCACAGCTGTATATAGAAATACAGTGTTCCCTCGCTTATCGCGGTTAATGGGGGACCGGGACCACCCGCGATAAGTGCATTTCCGTGAAGTAGGGATTCCCCTTCAAAAATGCTTAATTTGAATTTAATTCCAATTGTTTTTTTCAATTTTATTTTTTTACCCCCTGTATACAGTACACCATATAAAATACGGGTAGATAGAGTGAAATTCATGTTATAACAAAAAAAATGTAAAATATGTTGTTTCAATGTAGAATTTGAATTTTTTTTCTTTTTTTCCAAAAAAATTCCGCAAAGCTCTGAGTCCGCGATAGCTGAACCGCAAAGTAGGGAGGAACACTGTAGTCACAATATTTTGAACTAAGCGTTCTGAGGTTTCCCTACCTCGTGGACAATCGCAACAGTTCTTCGTACAGACACACATACACAAGTAGACAGCTACTGACAAAAATATATTCAACCTAACATCACTGAAAATGTGTTTTATGCAGTGAAAATTACAGGAAAAACAGATCATTGACACATACAAAGGCAAACATGAGTAATCTCTCTCAGGGCAAAATAATCTATAACCAATACATTTCTTTGCCTCTAATGTGAAGAATTTTTAAGACAATCAAGGTTGTGTGTTGAAATTTCGGTCTAATTATCCAAAAGAATGTTTGAGTTAAAACATTAGCCACACACTCCCTCCTCACAAGGTCTGTTAATTTTAATTCCGCATTTTTTAAAATTCAGTTTAAGTTATGGATCTACTTTCATTCTTCAACTTCAAACCAATGTATTCAAAGCCTTTGTTAATCTTTTAAGTCCTGAGTGTACAAATACTTACAACAAAAGTTTTATTAAATAGGTTATTAAAATAATCTTCATAAAATAAGTTATTTAGATTCATGAGCAATCTTCCATCTCTTTTATTAATAATTGGTTAATTAGTTGCTTGAATCTTAGGTGTATTCAACTGTGATCCAATAGACTGTAGTTTATTATGAAACATTATCTACTAACATCCGACAAGTGCCTCTCTTTCTCACATCTTTTCTGTGACGTTTTACAGCCACAATGGATTTATCCGTGTACCGCAAGCAGAATTCACGGTTTTTGTCTGGAATGCCCGGAACGCACGGAAAACAGACTAGAGTGCAGAGGCCTGTGCTGACATCTCCTCTGATGTGTTTAGTAGTGAGTGATACCAGTTGATGTGTGTATGTGTTGCGTGCGAGAAGAGACATTGAGGAGGAAACAAAAGGGAGGGAACAGGGTACAAACGGTAAGAAGGACAAAGATATGCTGGAATTCATGCAGACAAGAATGTTTGCAAAACAAAGAAGGCCTTTGTGGAAAATCAGGTGGGGAATTCCCTATGATAAATAACTGCTTTTTTTTTGTCTTGTGCCAAGAATGACTGTCATCTTGATTCTTACTCCTGCTGTTCTTTCCTCTTTCCTTCCTTGCCAATAAAGGAAAAACGTAATTGATAATCTACTTAGTTCATTCAATAAATGTATTTTAAATTCAAAACTGTTTAACTTTATTATTTGGTCTTATTAATTATAAGGTTTACAAGTAATGCCTCAACCATCATAACATTTTGTTTCCTTGCTGCATTTACGACAAAGCAGATCTGATAAAAGGATAAAAGGTAGAATGTGTACCACAGTTCACAATAGTTTGTGGCAGTATCTCAACGAGGAGGCTGGGAGGGACAGGTACATTCACACTTGTCATGGTGTGTGAGGAAGATCTCATCAAAGACCCAGTGCACCCTTGTCCTGCGATGACGATGGTGCAGAGTGGTCTCCGGGGCGTACTTGAGAACCTGGAAGAGATGGGGGAAATGATCCGATAAGGCACTGGAGTTCAAATTCTTGAATGATTTCCATCTAATCCTGCCCTTTGGAATGAGTGTGATGCACTGAATGCTGGAGTGGACAAAATGGATCTGTTTAAACCAATCAGCAGGCTTATTTCCGTTTCCGATACAAGCTATGCTTTTGTAGATGCAGCACGGCATCTAATTGATGGAAAAAGCTGATTTACTCAGTTACTCAATTTGTCACTTGCATCAGGCCACTTATCCCCAAGGAGAAATCAGCATTCCAAAATATGCAGAGCGTAATCAGACTTTGAATCAAACTACACTCGTATCATATTTTGCAATGCCAAAAGAAAGTGTGTGCAAAATAATGGCCATTTTTTAAATTTCTCGTATATAAATGAAAAGAAAGCTATGTGAAGTAGAATCCAATGTGCATGAGGATGGGACTATGAAGATAGATTGATATTTGATGACGGAAATAGAGTTGTTGAATTCAATCGGAAAAATTACTACAATAGACAGACTATGCTCCATTAATTTAATTTGACTTGATTTCTACATTAGGATCCTGCGGAAAGTCAAAAATTGAAAATTTGAATGTGAAATACTAAAAATTATTCGGACCAAGAGCATCAAAACCCACAAATTGTGTACAATAAGCAGAAAAAAATGCTTTTTACAACAAACAGGACATAAAATTGACTGCAAACACACACAAATTAAATTCAACAAGCATAATAATTTATTACAACTAGTTAATTTATGTATTGTGTATTGTTTAGAAGTTTTTTCTCTTGTCACATAAAGATTTAATGAGAAGACAACAAAAATTTTACCCTTTTGTGTACTGTATTTTCAGAACTATAAGGCACACTTTTTTCGTAGTTTGGCTGGACCTGTTACTTATACTTAAGTGCAACTTAAATGTCTTTTAATTTTTACTTTGACCTCCAACATCTTGGTAAGTCGGGTTTTTATAGTTATTAAAAACAAGAAATATAATGCATTAACAGGTGACTGTCTATTTTGTCAGACGGCCCGGTGAAGGAGTGGTTAGTGTGTCGGCCTCACAGTTCTGGGGTTGAGGGTTTGATCTGAGGTTGGTCCGAATTGTGTGGAGTTTGCATGTTCTCCCCTGACTTGCATAGGTTTTCTCCAGGTACTCTGGTTTCCTCCCACATTCCCAAAACATGCAGGGTAGGATGGTTGAACACTCTAAATTGCCCCTAGCAGAAGGGTGGGAATCAACTGGCCGTTCATAGTGGAAAAAAAAGTTGAAAAAAATCAAATAAAATAAAAAATAAAAAACCTTACCATACTCCTCTCCATTTTTGCTGAATGGGTAGTGTTAAAATAAATATGAAATATGTTTTTTTTGTTTTTTAAATGTAATTAGCATATGCCTAACTAATGAAACACTTGCTATGATTAATCTCAGCACTTCTGAGCGCTGAAATAATGGGATGAGTAACAATGCAATAAAAAGCAGATGTGCACACACAATTACCAGTACAACCAAAATTCTGCATGTCTGCAGCCTAATTATCAGCCATTACAAATTGAAAGATAGAGTGGGATTCAAAAATGAAACAATGAGAGAACAAAGAGACAAGTAGAAAAAGTGACAGTTTTAAAGGGATGCATTGAGTGAGAATTATGGGAGGATCAGTTTGCTGATGAGTGCTCAAAAACGGATCAGATTGTACATTGCTCAGAAAAGAACAAACAATGTACAGCTATGGCATGAAGATGGAAATATAACAATCAGAGAAAAAGAGGTTCTTTTTGTTGATTTGCCTCTTATCTTATTTAAATAAATGTGATAATACTTTTGCCACATTGTGCTTTAGTATGAGTTGAGTATTTAGTTATATCAGACAAAGTGTTCCTTCCGAGGAAGTATAGCTAAGAGCCCCCACGCCCCAATATATTTTGAATATTGTATATTTTGTAAATAGTGGACTGGATTATAGGTTTGTTGAACACACATTTTTCACTCTGCCATGGGATTGGCTGGCAATGAACCTCTGTGACCGTTATAGGCAGGATGCAAAATCAATTGATTTATTTATTTATCGCATTATTTAAAAAGTAACAAGCACAAATACCATTCAGGATCTCCTCATGTCAACGATATCTTCAAGATGTGTAACCCACCTCATGTAATTTAAGTGTGGTCTTTGAGGGCTGACATGTGCAGCCGTTGTTCCAGTTATTTGTTCCGCAGCCACAGTTACCGCCACAGCGCTTCACTAGCAGACATCGGGGGAAAAAAACTGCATTGGTGGCCCTAAGCTCCTCACGCAGGTTGATGGAGTAATTGCGTGGGGTGCAGCTATACCGCTTTACGTCATCATAGAGGCGATTCAGGTCAACTAGACAGAAAACAGAAAACATGGAATGGAAACTTCATATGATGTGACAAACTTACACCCATCCTCTGGCAAACATTTGTCAGTAAATTATATTATATAGTTTTTTTTCATGCAAGACAATTTTGACAAATAAAATTAATAATGTATATCATTCAGCCTAGAATTTCTATAAAATCTTACTAAAGCAATTAATCCATTAAATCCCTTACCTTTTATTATCATTGTTGCATAAAGACAGTCATTTTAAAAGTAAAACACTGTACTCAATATTATTTGACATGGTGTGTTACTCAACATGTATGAGGCTTGTAATATCCATGGTGAATGTGAAAAGCTTGTATTGACATTGTGAAGGTTGGCACCAATGAGCTCTTGTAATCTCAGGCGAAACAGGTAGTGTTTAACATACAAGACCACAGACCACATTTTGAAATTCTGTCTCTTCAGACTCAGCTCAGGTCACATTTATTTGTATAATCACAAAACCTATTTTAACAGAATAAAGACAAGGATACCTGAACAAATCATCCGAGAAATAATAAAATTAAAATAAGATGAAGACTCAATAAGTTTACTTCAACTTCATTAGATTTAACAACAAATATTCGACCTTAAAAGCTCATGTTCTCCCACAACCACAGTAAATAAATGAACCTTATAAGTCACCAAAATTGCTAATTCTTGTTGCTGTATGTATAATTTTGACCCAGCAGATTTGATCACTTTTTCTATTAACACATAATAAAGTAAAAAAAGAACCAAGCTTCATGAATGGTTTTTGTGACAAAGAAGTATCTGTTCCAATCACTCTATCAGAGAAACATCAGAGTATATAGAAATAACTGGAAACTCTAGAGAGCCATAACATTATGTTCTTCACAAGTGTATGTAAACATTTGACCGCAACTGTATAAATAGCTAGAGTTGCATACTTAAAATGGAATAATGTCTATGGTTTGATCACCCAGTGAATAAAGTTCGATTATTTTTCACTGACCAAAAAGGATGAGTAAGCTTAGTTGTTTATAATCCGATGTATTATTTTTCTTGTATGCAAATTATTTTAAATTAAAACACATTCATTTGTAGTTATGATCTGATTTTGAGTTTTCAAGGAAACAAAGGAGAATGTGAGCAAGTGAGGATGTCTGTCTCTTAATAAAAACAAAGCCGAGTGCTGACTACCGCACATTTCTTCCTCACTGCACTAGCTGAATTTTCAATTAGAGTGAGGTGCTATGTTGTATCAGCTACCTCTTGCAACTACCTAACTGAGGCGTTGTTTTCTTTTTCAACATATGTACGTGCTATATGTTCGCAGAACCAACATATACATTGATGAATATGAATATTGACTTGTTCAAATACACCTAAAAATGGCATAAATGTATTGGGGCGGCCCAGTGGAGCGAGTGGTTAGCGTGTCGGCCTCATACCTCTGGGGTCATGGGTTCAAATTCAGGTCGGTCCACCTGTGTGGAGTTCGCATGTTCTCCATGGGCATGTGTGGGTTTCCTTCAGATACTCCGATATCTCCCACATTCCAAAATCATGAATGGTAGGTCGATTGGACACTCAATATTGCCTCTTGGTATGAGTGTGAGCGCGAATGGCTGTTTGTCTCCTTGTGCCGTACGATCGGCTGGCTCCCGAATCAGGGTGCCCCCCCCCCCCCCCCCCCCGGCTCGGAGTCAGCTGGGATGGGCTCCAGCATCCCCCGCAACCCTAATGAGGATAAAGCAGCTCATATAATGAGATGAGATGTATGTACGATGGCTGTGATAGTTATATTTAATAATAACAAATAATAATAAACGGGTTACCTGCTTAGTGCTCGTTTCTACAGGTGACAGTGTGCTAAATCTATTCATGCAAAACTACAATATTTACTAGAGGGAAATAAAAAATCCCAATTCCAATGTAGGTACAAATGTATAACATACCTTTGTTATGTCTGCTTGCAAGGTGATAAGCCCTGCCTCTGTAATGGATGTGTGTTTGCGTGTAGATGCTGTCCAGGTCCTGTTTCCATGTGGCTGGGTTCAGAGATTTGAGAAGCTGTTCCACAGTATCAAACGCAGCAATGGTTTGATCCAGGACATCTAATGAAAGTGGAACCTCTGTGAGTGATGTTGGCCCGACAGGACTGCTATCCTAAGAATCAAAGTAAAAAAAAAAACACATTATTCCACCCAGGGCTTTTTTTTCATGTTTAGTGTTATGTATATACAACCGATATGATTGTGATAAGTTTACAGGATGAGAACATATATTTCAGGAGATCTGTTTTTGTACTAAAACGATGTGTATGTGAAACTAAGTGTGTTCATGTGTTTTATTAACTCTAACAGTTCTAAACAATGTCTTGATATGCAATGACTATAACAAGCTCCCTCCATCATCTTAAATCTTAAAACTAGGACAAAATGTGCATGTGCATCTGTCCCTATGTAGTGGATATGATAGTATGTGATAACATACATTCATACACGCAGACAATCGATGCAAAAGAGTGCCATGCACAACAACGCATACTAATTATTATGATTTCATATGTCACTGACCACAGAGACATACAAAAATGACTGGGATTACATGCACTTACAAAAGCATTAGTCTAAGAAAGCATGACATTTTACATCAACAGGCTCATTATACAGGAGGCTGTTGATGTAAAATGTACACAATTTTGTATGCATGAATTGACCGTGTACATGTAATACGTTTCTGCGTCTTGGTCGATGCAAATGGGCATTATTATAATATGTGTTTAAGACTAGTCATACAGTGTTGTAGGGGTTGGATGGAGGACACAACATATGTTTGGATATTTTATACTTACACCGATTAGATCAAGGGTTTCAGACTCGGGTTGGTTCGCGGGCCGCTTTAAGGTCACCTCGATTTCATGTGGGCCGTACCATTTTAGATATAATATTTAGATTTTTTCTTATAAATGGATAGAATGAACTGGATTAGAGGCCCTGAATATTCAGTTTTTTTTACCCTAATATATTTTTAGATTTAACAAAATGATTTTTTTAATAAAAGCACAGAAAAAAATGATTAAAAATTACAATTATTGATTAAAAAGGGGGTAAATCAGGAAATTTAATATACATTCATATTCTTCATTTTAATTTGGTCCTAAAACAGAAAGTCGGCACTCGTGATTTACTTTCTCCGGCCAAACAAAATGATGCGGGGATCCAGATTTGGCCCCCGGGCTGCCACTTTGCCACGTGGATTAGATGATTAAACACAAGGTCGGGATTTTTTTATTTAGAAGGTCCAATGTGAAAATGTAAACAAAGAAAATGACTCTTTTATTGATTGGTTGACCCAAATTGACATTTTGCATTTTCTATGCTTTAGGAAAACAACTCATTTTCAAAGTAGACATCATTTACTCATCCATTAATTTTCTGAACCGCTTATCCTCACAAGGCTCATGGGAGATGCTAGAGCCTAGCCTAGCTGACAATGGGCACCAGGCGGGGGACCCCTAATCGGCGGCCAGCCAGTCACATAGCACAAGGAGATAGATAACCATACACAATTATACCTAGGGGCAATTTAATGTTCAAACAGCCTATCAAACATGTTTTAGGGATGTGGTGGGAAACTGGACTAGCTGGAGAAAACCCATGCAAGCCTAGGGAGAACATGAAAATTCCATACAGTGAGGAATAATTTGGGATCAAACACTTGAGCCCAGAACTGTGAGGCCGATGCACTAACCACTTGACCACCGGACAGCTAGACATCATTTACTACCTTTTATTTCATGCAGCCCATGAATGACTTACATGCACGGTGACAGCTTCCCAATTGGTTTGAGATGCAGGTAGGGTATCAGGCTGGGGAAAGAAAAGCAATAATATTTGATCAGTTGATTTTTCAAGGTTTCCATTATTTATTAAATGGACTTGAATGGAAAATACAAATCTTAAAAATACGTACAGTTGTGGTCAGAAGTTTACATACACTTGTGAAGAACATAATGTAATGGCTTTCTTGAGTTTCCAGTTATTTGTACAACTCTGATTGTTAGATTCATCAATAACTATACTTTAATATATCTATAAAATACTACAGGCAGACATCCGATTCAATCAACTTGAGAACTTGTGGATAATGCTGAACGAACAAGTCATGTCAGAAAGCCATCAAATTTAACTGAACTACACCAATTCTTACAAGAGGAGTGGTCGAAGATTCAACCAGAAGATTGCCAGAAGCTTGTGGATGGATACCAAAAGCACCTAATTGAAGTGAACATGGCCAAGGGACATGTTACCAAATATTAGTGCTGCTGTATGTATATTTTTGACCCACCAGTTCTGATCACTTTTTTTTTCTGTTAACCCATAATAAAGTTAAAAAAGAACCAAACTTCATGAATGTCTTTTGTGACAAGGAAGTATTTGTTCCAATCACTCTATCAGAGAAAAATTGAAGTTGTAGAAATAACTGGAAACTCAAGAGAGCCATGACATTATGTTCTTCACAAGTGTATGTAAACTTTTCACCACAACTGCATGTCATTGAGCCATTGAATCATATGAGGTCCTACAAACCTCATGGAAAAATTAAATCACTGGTTATAAATAAAAAAATATCTATTTTTTATTGATATCTTATTCACAAGACCAAATGACATCACATTTCACAGAGTCAAGGCGCACTGACATCTGACCAACGCAGTGCCTCCTCTGTGCTTGCTAATTTCCCTTTAGCTGAGTGAAAACAGATTGTCAAGACAGAACAAAATAAGAGGCAGAGAGAGAGAGAGAGAGAGAGAGAGAGAGAACTGCATTCATTTGCACCAGGATTCCTTGCACCCATTAAATAAACCCATTAAGTAAATTTCCATTTTCTTTAAAACCTTTTGGTTATGAGTGATCAGTTTACACTCTGCTTTGAGCGGAGTTGCCTCGGACGTTATGGGAGTGAGGAGAGCAAAACATTTTTCGTACATTTGGAATTTTCTGAGTTGTACTTTAGCAAGCGAGCAAGAATCAATTTGCTTTCAGTATGCTTAAAGACTGCTGTGCTTCTACCAAAGAGAAAAGCAATGCTTCAATATTCCTCTGCTTTAAGCATTGAACAGAGGAAAATTCCAGTGAAAGGTAACAAAGGTAGAATTACTTTAACAGTAACATATGCCAAGTAGCCTAATAGTAAAAAAGTCAACATTGACCAATTTTGCTAATTCAAATTGATTTAAAAAGTATCTCTTGTGTGTACCTCAATGCTATTGAAATGGTTGAGTAACAGTACAGGATGTTATGACTATGACTTCTGTTGTTAAAATAGGAGCAACCCAAACTCTGAAAGTACACCAGAAACTGGTATCACAACTATGAAAATGTCTAAGGTCAATCTACACCTGTTGTCAATGTTTGCGTCAAAGATATTCATTTGCGTACTGCGTATCCTCGCAAAAATTGTAAGGGTTAATGGAGCCAATCCCAGCTGAACTCAGCCGAAAGGCGGACTATATGAATGTTCTCCCCAGGTACTCCCCAAGGTACATCTCCAAAACATGCATGGTAGGCTGGTTAGGCACTCTAATTTGGCCCTTGAACCTTTTTGAAAGTTTTTATCGTTATAATTATTATTTGACGATAATTATCGTTATCCTTTGAACGCCCTGGTCTACCTACAGGCTTAACTTTTGAGCAATGTAATCTTCCTAATGATTTTGAGAGCCATTGCAGGACATTTTTCCATTTTCACAACCTTATTTCCACACAAGAGGCATCTTAAACACCAACTTACCTCCATTCAGGTACTGTACTATTCTACCTTAAAGCTTAACACACCGCCATAGGAAACCAATTTCTAATGTATAATGCCTTATGCCTCATTTTTCCCTGACAATTTCCGGATATTAACTCTGATTCTTGGGGCAAAAACTCACTTCAAATCTAGAGGGATCAATTAAAGCCCGTAACTTTAAGGTGCTGACTCTACTTAGCTGTAATTCAGTACAACCTTGGCCCCGTGAAAGTGACAGTGTGATGAGGCTAGCAAACTGTATAATCAGCAAAATAAAGCAGTAGTCAGCCAACAAGGTATCTGAGGAAGGTCTTGTCTTGCTTTCTACACTCTTTTGTTGTCCATTAAATATGATATTGCAATATTAGGGGTATTGTTCTTCAAACACTTACTGAAGTAAATTTAATTAAAAAAGTTATATACGTTTGTAAAATGGAACTTTCATAATGAATATGCTATTTAGCATAGAGCATATTCAAAATGAATCACAAATCATTTTATTGTGCAATCAACTATGATTTTTTTCACTCCATCACAGGATTTGTTTACTATGGTTCCTTGATAAAAGGCGCTGTGAAGCAATTTTGATCATTTTCTTTTAAATAATTAAATCTGTGAGCGCTGAATCTCAAAGGAATAGGCAGACCCTCTTTTGATCTGATATTTGCCACTTTTTATTTTACATGTATTTAAATGTGCATTGGTGTCATCACCGCTTTTGATAAGATAATATAACACCTTGATAAGATAATATAACACCTTTAATATGCAAATTTCCTGGATCCCACAATGCACTAAATAACATGCTGTTATTTAATGTATTGAAAATTGAAGAAATAGAAACAGCCTCATTATGTGCAATGAAACTATTATACGAATAGTTCGTAGGCTCCATTTTCGAGAATAATGCGCTGCCCTAAAAATATATCAGGAAAAGCATTGTGTTAGTAGTGGGATAAAGACATTTTCTCAACCACAAAAGGACAAACGTGAGAAGATTTGTACTTTTCCTCTAAGGGGTCATAACAAATAATTTCATAACAAATGGGTTCAACGCAGCGGGTGAGGTAACAAAAGATAGTTTTGTAAACCTCAAGCAGAAACAACAGAGCTTTGCGTGTTATTCCATAACAGTTAGAACCTTATTCTTCCGGCACGATGCCACCTGAGTTCATCTACAATTCTACATTTTTTCACCTTATGGGCTCAGTTACCCATGATCTCTTAACTACAAAGGATGTAAATTGACATTTGTTTTCTTTAAAATAATATTATTTATTATATTTGTTGATTTCATTCATCGTTTTATATGGTATATATTAAAGACGGAAAGTAGGACTTTAAAATGGGGGACACGAGATTTGCAGAGAGACTAATACGTATTTGTTCATTCATTCATTCATTCATTTTCTGAACTGCTTATCCTCACAAGAGTCGTTGGGGATGCTGGAGCTTATCCAAGCTGACTTCGGGGACGAGGCGCTGGACACCCTGAATTAGTAGCCAAATAATCGCAGGGCACGAGGAGACGGCCAACTATTCACGCTCACACTCATGCCTAGGGGTAATTCAAAAGGTTTAAGCAGCCTTCCATACATGCTGTTGGAATGAGAAGATAAACCGCAGTACCCAGAGAATAAGCACACAAGCGAGAAGGAGAACATGCAAACTCCACACAAGAGATGCGACCTGGATTCGAATCCAGGACCCCAGAACCGTAAGACCGACGCACTGACCATTTATCTGCCGGGGTGCCCCTAAAATGTATCGCTAAATTATAAAAGGATGAAAACACTGTACCATTTTGATGTAGGCTGAGAGAAACACATGCTGTGTTTTCCTTCATTAATGTATGCTTGGATGGTTCAAATAGGCACGTTTGTGTTGACAGAGAAAACATGCAAACCGAAACAGCATAAACACATCCAAATCCATAAAGTCTTTATAGTATCTCCGTTCAAGAACATTCATCTTTGACACACCAATTGTGATCGAGCACATCTGCACATGTTAGAAACTTAAGATTTAAGTCAATTGTTAAACATATTGATCTTTTTTTTAATGGTTGCATTCATATGTGGGCGGACCGGACCGGTGGAGCGAGTGGTTACCTCAGAGCTCTGGGGCACTGGGTTCAAATCTAGATCGGACCACTTGTGTGGAGTTTGCATGTTCTCCCCGGGTTTGCATGGGTTTCTTCTGGGTACTCCAGTTTCCTCCCCTTTGTGCCTTTTATTTTGTTGTTCTGCAGCTTTTGTGACTGCATTGTCTAACTCGTAAACTATGTGTATCTGCGTTCTTACCTTCTTGCTACTGTGAAAGTGAAATTTCCCGAATACGTGACGAATAAAGGTATCCAATCCAATCCAATTCCAAAAGCATGCAAAATAGGCTGATTGGACACTCTAAATTGCCTGTAGGTATGGGTGTGAGTGTGCCCTGCGATCAGCTGGCCACAGATTCAGGGTGTCCTCCGCCTCTGGCCCGGTGTCAGCCGAGACAGGCTCCAGCACCCCCCGCGATCCTAATGATGATAAAACGGTTCACAAAATGACATGAGTATTCATATGAGCAGTGAGCTGAGAAAATGAGGTCTTAGGCCTTCTTGTATGTGTACGCATGCAAGTTTACACAACCTGGCACTCATCATCTTTTAAGGTTAAATGCATAATGTCATGAACATCTGGATAACTTCAAAAGCCTTTAAAAAACTTCTACACAAACATCAAATGAAGCCAGCTCATGGTGTCGAAGTTCAGTCTCCAGACTTCGGAGTGCACAGCCGCGGCCTTGATTCCGGCTAGTGGTATGATCGGCCTTCTTGTATATGATAACAAGTGCCTATGGTCAGTCTATGGTGAAGTCTGCCTTTCACTCAAAGTAAGCTGGGATATGCCGTGGAAACCTTTGCAACCCTTACGAGGATGCACGGTACCGAAGATGAATGAATGAATGAATAAATGAATGAACGAATGAATGAACAAACGAACAGACGAACGGACAAATGGACGGATGAATGGATGGATGGATGGATGGATGGATGGATGGATGAATGGATGGATGAATGAATGAATGAACGGACGGCTGGATGATGGATGGATGGATGAATGGATGGATGACTGGATGAATGGATGACTGGATGAATGGATGAATGGATGAATGGATGAATGGGTGAACGGATGAATGGATGAATGAATGAACAGATGAACGGATGAATGGATGAGTGGATGAATGGGTGAATGGATGAATGGATGAATTGATGAATGGATGAATGAACAAACAAATGAATTAATGAATGAAACAATACATAGAGTATGGGAAATGTTGGAATTTGTAACATTTACTTTTGTCTCAACCTAAGAACAATTCATAACACTCGGAAAAGCAACCCTAAGCTCTCTTTTTAGATGCAACTTTATTGTACCAGGTATGACAACAATATTGGAAACTAAAAAATATATCTGTCAATGTGGCACTATTGCAGGTGACAAAAGGGGACTCCCGTGTTTAAAGATTCAGTCGAGTGGAGGGGACAGCAGGGAGCTGCCCTTTTCAACCTCCATTTGGTACATTCAGACAGTGAGACGGCTGAGGATTAACTGTGACTGAGTTGACCACAAAGACCCCAGCATTTCACTGTCGACTTTTACCGCACACAACCAGTTATCTTGAGCAGGCGTGAAAAACGATTCGGCCCATCAGGGACTCTTATCGAGCCTGTTGGAATTCCTCTTCCTGTCAAACTAGTTCTACTCATTTTTACTCATAGATATTTTAGGAAATAGAATTCATGGAACTAAATGATACATTTTAGTCATTGATTTAATCCAAGTATACATTAAAAAATAAATAATTTGGGTAACAGAAATGCCTGTATTTATCATAACAGTGTTTATTATGTTATTTCATGAGGAAATAATTCGTAAAATTACATGAAAATTGTTTATTTTAGGCAGCCCAGCGTACGGGTGGTTAGCGCATCTGACTGTGGAGTTTGCATGTTCTCCCCGGGCTTATGTGGGTTTTCTCTGGGTAGTCCTTTGTGGGGATATGCAGTTCAGAAAATGGATGAATGGATGAATGAATGAATGAATTTTGTCTCGCTCATCTGATTTGATTGGTTTTATATGCCCACGTATAGAATTTTGCATTTTGCCTTGGAGTCTGTTCCATTTTTGATCTTTCTTTTTGTTTGCATCTCTTCCATCTCTTTGTCAGTTCTACCAGTCTCAGGATCATGTGGAGGTTGCTCTGCATTACAATTAACTTCATACTTCATCTCTGATATTTTGTCTTTCAGTTCCAACAATTCAGACAAGCCTTCATCCTCTAGTTCATCTACTTTTTCTCTTTCTAGGTACTTCATAACGTGAGTTACTATCGATACACTGTCGAATCTCATTACTATGCCACCCGTCGGGATTGAACAAAAGTAGCATAATAGCGAGAGTGGCACAAAAACAGTTTTATTGAAAAAAAAGACAAACAAAAAGGCTTCATTTTCTCATCTTATCCATCAGCTCAGTCCAAAACTCTCAAAAATTGTCGATGGCACATCTTTCGGCGGATCTCGAGCATCTCATTGTCTAACTGAAGTCCGGGATGTACATCAGCTCGGCCAATTTCATTGCCTTCACCTTTGATTTGAGATGACAGGCAGACTTCAGCCACATGAGCATCCCCTCATTGAGTTTTGGGTCTTGGAGCCTGTGTTAACTTCATGCGCTTTGATAGAACTCCAGTTTTGATTGATTTGATTGGTTCTCTTAATTTTGACACTCCATTTCTTGCTTATCTTCCTGGCTATTTTGGACTGATTTGACTCCTTCTTCGATTATCTCCTTCTTCTCTTACAGTGTAAAGTCTGTTCACTTGCGTTTTTGAGCTGACATTGTGGGCAAAATTTGAAAAATAAATTAAAAGTGGCATAGTAACGAGGTGGCATAGTTATGAGGTGGCATAGTAACGAGGTGGCATAGTTATGAGGTGGCATAGTAACGAGGTGGCATTTTAACGAGGTGGCATAGTAACGAGGTGGCATAGTAACAAGGTGGCATAGTAACAAGGTGGCATAGTAACAAGGTGGCATAGTAACGAGGTGGCATAGTAACGAGGTGGCATAGCAACGAGGTGGCATTGTAACGAGGTGGCATAGTAACGAGGTGGCATAGTAACGAGGTGGCATAGTAACGAGGTGGCATAGTAACGAGGTGGCATAGTAACGAGGTGGCATAGTAACGAGGTGGCATAGTAACGAGGTGGCATAGTAACGAGTTGGCATGGTAACGAGATTTAAATATTCGTGGTTTCCACTTCCTAATATGTTGAGAATATCACATATTTCCAGTAGGTTATTTTTAGTCAGGGTGTGCAATGTTCCTAACACCTCTTCGTGCAACTCTTCCATTTTGTTGACAATATAGGAGTTCTATTGACAGCGTAGGAGTGAACTCTGAACTGGCACTTCTTTACTGTTTCTGTGATGATCTATAATTGGCCTCAGATGTTCAACTACCAACTTCCAGTTCTCCTCAAACAGCAACAACTATCCTTACTGTAATCTGCCTGGTTTCTTATCTCAACATTTTAACATGA